>NC_072895.1:51515151-51818181 GCF_027943255.1 Anastrepha obliqua
AATAATAAATTAATTAATATTAATTTACAAATCGTATTAATAAATGAATGTTAATTATTTTACAGTTTATTATTTGTTCACTATTTTTATTATTCCTTCATTGTTTTTTAGCCTTATATGTATGTATGTGTACACAATATTGTCTAACAAAGATGAATCGCTGCTGATGGGCTGTGGCGGCCATTTTGTTTTGGCGACGTCGGTCAAATCTGTGGTGTGTCATTCAATCACTGATGTTATAAAGCACTGAGCAGCAAATGCAAATCAAACTCCTATAAATTTATTATGAAATATTGTATTGTATGAAATCTCTTGCGGTGGTTACTTGAATTGGTCATCAATATTTTGCGATGTGATCTCCCTAACCTTTTTCTCGAGTGGTTATTCTTAAGCATAATGGAAAGATTTTTCTCAGCGAATTCGCATGAATCAGAAAAAACTGATATTGTGTTGGTGATATATGACAAAAAATCAACGCAACGCTCCCCCACGTTGCTTCGTTACCGTCTGAACAACGACTGATTTGGCATGGCAGCCGAGGTTACTCGCTCAATGTCGTTTTTCATCATCGCTGAATGCCAAACCTGAAATGGTAAAGAAATTCAGAGGGTGTGGCTAATATCTGACTCTTAACCGGCTCTCCGTGAATTTGAAGGAATAAGTTGATTGGCTGACGTCACCGGGGTGATGACAGCGGTTTGTTTACGATAAAACTAAGAGTTGTGTTGGTGACATACGAAAAAAATCAACACAGCTATTGACTTCATTGCCGACTGAGCAACGACTGATTGTCCGAGTGTGTGAAAACGTGTGAAATGAGCGTGCAGAATACTGCTGCCGACGGCCCTGTGACGTAGTAGCCGAAGTTAGTCGCAGAATTTTGGTTTTCACCCTAGCTAATGTCCAAACCTGGTAATCTATCATCCTTGATTTTTAAGTCGAGGAACTATGCCATTACTTCAAAATCAATATAACCCCGTCATCATTAAAGAGATTAAAACTGCTATGGATGACGTATTCAATGAATGATTGAATTGAAATTTCACATCTCCACTGGTTTCCTGCAGGCCAAACTATTAGTGATGAACTCCATGAAAGAATACTGAAAAATCCTCTACCGTGGGGAAAGGATGAGTAATACTTGTGTTTTCTCAACCAAGTCAATATGCTATCTCAGCACTTATTGCCTCTGAAACTTCTATATCTTTAAAACGAACACTACGCGCATAGTGCAACCATCCACAAGATATCACGCTCTACACCCTCAAGAGCTTTTCTCCGAGTCCACGAATCCAAATGTTCAACATTTCTGTATAAATAGTGGTTGGCTACCCGAGTAATTAAGCTCAAGTGAATACTTTTGTAATAAACGTGCAGAAAATCATACAACATTCACCTAATGTTCATCGTAGATGGCGTGCCGCGAGCATACGGATTTGCAGATTCTCTACGATAGTTGCAGTTACATTTTAATTTGTTTTAAATTTTACTTTTATTTTGATTTATTTCATTTGTTTTGATTTAATTTATATTAATTTGATATATTTAATTCCACTATATTTTATTTTAATTTATTTAATTTTTTTATAACGAGACGAACGCTTTATTTTACCATATTTATATTCTTTTTCTTTAAATCTTATTTAAACATTTTTTTTTTCTTATTTTATTTTACTAGACTTTTTTTATTATGTTTTATTTTATTATACGTTTTTGCTTTTTTTTATTTATTTAGTTTTATTTAATTTTACTTAATTTAATTTTAATTTAATTTCACCTTTGTTTTATTTTATTTAATTTCGTTTCAATTCTTCAATTCGTTTCACTTTACTGTTTTTTTTTTTTCTTTGTTATATTGCATTTTATTTCGTTTTATTTTCATGTATTTTAATTTATGTTATTTAATGTAATTTTCTTTTATTCAACGTTGTCATATTTCAGTTTATTTTATTCTGTTTCATTTCATTCTACTTTAATAATTTTTTTTCACTTTGTTTCCTTCAATTTTTTGTTTTATTTCATTTTATTTTATTGTATTTTATTTAATTTTCATTTTTTGATTTTATTTTAATTAATTTTTTATTTTAACTTAGTTTTTAATTTAGTTTAATTTTTTTATTTTAATTCGCTTTGTTTTTTTATTTCAATACACATCATTTTGTTTTATTTTATTTTATGTTGTTTTTGAGTTGTAACATCGCAGTTAATTCTATTTTCTTTATTGCATTCGTTTTATTTTACTTATTTAATTTAATTTAATTTAATTTTATTTTATTTTATTTTATTTTATTTTATTTTATTTTATTTTATTTTATTTTATTTTATTTTATTTTATTTTATTTTATTTTATTTTATTTTATTTTATTTTATTTTATTTTATTTTATTTTATTTTATTTTATTTTATTTTATTTTATTTTATTTTATTTTATTTTATTTTATTTTATTTTATTTTATTTTATTTTATTTTATTTTATTTTATTTTATTTTATTTTATTTTATTTTATTTTATTTTATTTTATTTTATTTTATTTTATTTTATTTTATTTTATTTTATTTTATTTTATTTTATTTTATTTTATTTTATTTCACTTAATTTTAGTATACTTATATGTATTGGGTTGGGGAATAAGTTTGTATCCCGAGAATACAGCGGAAGACCTCCCATTCGAGCTTTTGGAATGCGGCTTTGACGACTTGTGCAACACGTTGTCTAAAGATGTCATGAATACGTTTGGTTTGGTCACGTAGAGCTCTCTGTTGACCGTGACAGCTTGACTCTCGGCTTCGGGAGCCACTCCCCTGGAGCCACCCACTCCTTTTTTTGTTTCATATTGATGTATAGACCAGAGACCTGCATGGCTCACTGTTTTCTTGAGTTGTTCATACGCTAAATTTCTTGCTCACATTCAGTCAATTGAACCAAAATATTTGGTCAAGTGCAGTCAGCTCATGCAGGCGAACGCGTAGTTCAGCTCAGTCAACACGTATGATCTAATGTCTTCGGCTCAAATCTAATCATTGAACAAAAAGCAGCATTGAATGAAATTAGCATCGGCCTTTGCGTTCAAACGATCAAACTTGTTCAAAGAAGTAATTGTCATTATTGTAAATAGCACATGTTCGAGCAAACGAGTGTTGGCGTACAATGTACGCTGTAAATTGCGATTCGTATTTGAAAGGATTAGTTGGTTTCAGCAATGTTTCCTTATTTACATTATTTTCTTTCGTGTTTTATTATAAGTTTTAAGAAAAAAAATCAAATATGAAAATATAGTGTTTTTGCTTTAAAATTTTGCTTTTACTTTGCTATCGTTAGTTACAAGCAAAAACTCATGCGGGATCATACGTGTTCAAACCGGCTCATTTGGCTCTATAGCCCTTTTATTCTTGCTCAAAAAAATGAATGTATAGCCGAACGAGCAAATACCCGAAACGGCTGCTATAAAGACGATTGGTGATAACATCGGAGAGCTAAAACGCAGCACATGATTTGATTGAGCTGAAATAAACAATGACAATGACTTATTTGAACAAGTTCGATCGTTTGAACGCAAAGGCCTGTTTTTTTGTTCAAGTGAAGCGTATGAATGTTTTACACTGAGCCGGTGCAGTTCTCTGACACCATCTCTCATCTCCCGTGACGATTCGGTACAAAAATCGCTTTTTATGACCGCGTGTTTCTCGATGGTGGGCGAAATGCTGAGAGGCAATTTGAAGGCGACTTTCCTTGTTTTTTTTTTTTTGGTTGAGCTTGTGAGGCACCTAGGCTCCCAATTTTTCGGAAAATCCCATTGAATGAAAATAATTGAGAATCGTTTTATGATCGCAGCTCATTTGTGTGGTTTGAGACGTTCTTCATCGAATTCAGAAGGTCTTCCGCTGCGGGACGTGTCATCGCCGTCAAAGTTGCCATTTTTGAACTTTGTAAACCATTGCCGTGCCTTAGACTCACCTATGACACCTTCTCCATGCACGTCGCAAATGTCCCTGGCTGCTTCGGCAGCTTTTTGACCTGGATGAAAAGCAACTAAAGCAGATGTCGAAAAAGTTGATTTTTACCTCTTGGGTATTCCATTTCTAAGCCTCAAAACTAATAAAAAATTAAATAAACCACAAATACAATTAACATAGTTTTGTAGAGCAGAAAGAGTTCTATCGAATGAATATTTACCCTTTGCCAAAAAGGAAACAAATCGTTGTAAAACAAAAGAAAACATAAAAACGCTATGAACTTTATCCGCAGCCCAATATTTAGTTGCACTATACCCAACGCCGATTTTTTTTATTTATATATATATTATATATATATATTTTTCTTTTTTTGGATTAGGCTGGATTCAATTTATTCCTCAAACTTATCATAAGCAAAAAAGCTCTGTTCAAGTTAAGAATTTAGAACTTTTTAGTTACAACAACAAAACTGGATATTTTCAATGTGCACAACCATATTTGCTTGCTCTCCAGTAAAATTGCAAATATTTATATACTGAAACTATTTTGCGGAACATCCAAATATTTATATTCCGAAGATATTTTGCGAAACATCGACAGCTAACAGGCCAGTCCAACAGCCCGCATAATAACGACTAATTGGCACACCCACTGTGAACACTGTCAGTTTGCATATGCATACTTATACATATATGTATCAAAAATGGGGTTGAGCAGTGTTTACTTGACTGCACCAGAATTTTCAGATGCACGGTGACAGTTAAAGATTGTCACCAAAATTGTTAATTATACGCTCGAGTTTGCAACGCTGCGTTGGACAGAGAGAATAAATTTGGAAATTTCGATTAATTTTCATTAGGGCATTAAAAGGTAAATATGTATACCCATTGTGCATTGAGCTGATTTTGTATGATTATTTAAAGAGTAATTAGCACAACCATTATTATCCATTCACTGGTTCAAGGCAGCTCGGAATCTTAATTTGTTTTCAGATTAGTGGACTGATATTGAAGCACCGTACAGAATTAGAAAGAAGCATAGCTGACGCTCTATGTATTGAAATCTCTTCAATGCACAAGGGTTCATATGGGGCATGAGTGACATAAACTACTACCACCATCGGGAGAATCGAGAAAGTGGTGCAAATAGCCCTAATGCTACTCGGTTCTCAGCAAAATTAACAGAAAAATATGAGAATTTGCTTATTAAAAGAGCACAAGTGAAAAATTTTAAGCTCTTTGAAAATACCACTCGGTTCTCAGTGAAATTAAGAGGAAAATTTAAGCTCTTGAAACATTTTTATTGTGGTGAAGGTGGGGAAGTAAAAAATATGCAAAAAAAAGGTTTTGTTAATAATTTTCCTTTTTAACTTTAATTTAATTTTAAATTTTAATTTTATAATATTATCTATTATTTAGTTTGCAATAAATATTAAATATTACAAAATATTATCTTTGAATCACCAATAACTAACCAATAGATAAGAGTTATAGAATTACATAATTGACCAATCAGTGCCGATTATGCAGAAGATACTTAATCTTATTAGCTTATACTTGTATTAGATATTAAATATTGCAAAATTTTTTGATCCAACCAATAACACTGGGCTCGGATAGTTGATCTTACCTAATTCGGACGTTCTAAATCCGTTTTGCCTTATTGGTACAGTTTCCAAGTAACAGTATTTGAAAATTTCTTTTGGGCAGCTTAGAGCTCATTTAGAAATAGTTTTGCTTCATATGGTATATTGCACAAAATGTCAGCAAAATAGCTTTGATTAGTAGTATTATAAATAACTCCCACGAAAAAGTAAACATTTAAGCAAATTTTCTTTACAAAAAGAAAATCTAAAAAATACCATGAAATGAGACTATATGCCTATGAATTTTTTTTTTTCAATTTCAAACGTTTACTAACAAAAAATGCTTATAAATTTAATCTTCAAAATAATAGCCATCGCTAGCGACACATTTTTCCCAAATCTCAGGCAATTTGTAGATGCCGCGCCAAAAAAATTGGCCGTCTTTGGCCGCAAATCAATCATCGAGCCATTTGTTGGCTTCTACGTGAAAATTGAAACGCTGCTCGGAAAGTGCATGGCCCATCGACGCAAACAAATGATAATCGGAAGGCGCCAAGTCTGGTGAGTAAGCCGCATGCACCAGCGGTTCCAACAATTTCCGGGTCGGTGTATAGCGCTGTTCAAATCGGCCAATTGTCGTTGGTAGCGTGCACCGTCAACTGTTTCACTTGGTTTTAATAGCTCGTACCAAATCATACCACGCTGATCCCAGAAAACACACAGCATTGCCTTTCGATCGAAGGTTTGGCTTGTGGCCGGGGGACCATACGATCGTTTACGCTTGGGATTGAATAAATACACCCATTTTTCATCACCCGTAACGATTCGTTCCAAAAAAGACTTCCTTTTGAACCGGCAGAGCAGCATTTCACAAGTGGTTTTTCGATGTCCGCAAATCGTAGTTTGAAGGCACGAAATTCGACATTTTTAAGAGCGACAAAAATGCATTGTTGTATGAAACGTAACAAACAATGAACTGAATATTGTTGACAGATGACAGACGAAAAAAACAAGACATTTGAGAAGGTTTAAAAATCCTCCTAGCGACATCTATGGGCTAATAGCTGAAAGTCTCATTTCATAGGTATATACCTGGTAAAAAAATATTTTATGTGTATTACGATTTAAATGCCTTTCTAACTTTATAACGTGAGATTGTTTCTAAAACTCTGAGAGACCCTAAGCTATTATTCAGCTAATATTCACAAGCCCTTGTCTCGAAGACTTGGGCCAGTTTGACAGGACGTCAGAATACTTCAATCAATTAAAATCGCATGTTAAAACTTTTGCCCAAATTTTGCGCTTGCACAGAGTGTTTAAATCAGATCAGTTCAATCCATACAGCTTAAAAACTAAGTCATGCGTCATGAATATTCAGCGTTGCCATAAATCACCATACACTCCATAAGTTACTACACCTTAAGTATAAGTTACAATGCGTTCCACAAAAATGATGAAAGACGAAGCAATATTGCATTTTGGTATACGAGGTTTTCCTAAGTACAAAGTATAAGTATGTTTAACGTGAGTGAAGATTAAAAACTATATCAGCTATTCTATAGCCAGTCACATGATTGCTCATCCTCTCATCAGTATTCCTACAGGGAAGCTGCTTATCTCATAAATAAGTATTTGTACTTGCAATTCAACCATTTTTCCGCCTCATTTTTTGTAAAATTATATTCTTATGCTTGACTGACGCTGACCTGAATTTACTTACGTACTTACAACCTTGTAACATAAGTAAACATGTAGAAGATGTATTGTAACACCTGCTGTTTGGGTGAGCATCAAATTAAGCCAATAATTTTCTTTCACGAAAAAAGTCCAAATATATAAAACATACAAACAATAAGATGTTTATGTTTCTGATTGCTTATGAATAAATTCAATTCACAAAATGGCTCTAACAATATTTATAAATAGTCCACTTAGGACTACGATAATTGCTGATGATTGAAGGTGCAATAGCCATCCGCCCTTTAACAATTATACACAATTCCTCTTTCACAACAATTGACGGGTATCATTTGCACAAATCAATTCAATTGAGATTGTGCACTCAATTCATTATTCATTGTTTGCTATTCTATAGCTTTGCAATTATTCTAGATATGTGAATATATATGTATGTAGGTATATTACTGCTGTGTCCTGTATTTTTCCCATAGCATACAAATCTATAAATGAGCTGAGGTTAGGCAGCTGTCGTGCCCCCATTAAGCACCTAAGGTGATGCATGTGACAGTTGGTGCCGGTCACGAATTGATTTTGCTGCACAAATATTTAAGATTCAAATTTTCAGCTAAAAATGTCTGGGTTCAAACAATGAAGTATGGCTATTCAGCCGGTGACCTTGAATATGAACACCAAACACCTGCTCTGTATCTAGAATACTGCATCTTTTAGAATTCGATTTCTTACATATATATATGTACATTTTGTATATATTGTGAATATAAAAAACTAGCCCCACCTGTGGCTTAAAATTAGCGCAATACAAGAAAAGTGGTAACGCACGAACTAATAAAAATACAACTACAGAAGCTATATAAGGGTAATTCGGTTGATCAATAATGTTCTACCAAAAAAAAAAACAATACTGATTCCTAGTGTTTGTTTCAAATCCTACTCTGGTCCACGATAGCGCTCAATGAGGAGAACACCACATTGCCAAGGCAGCTAAATCGCGGTCTCCAAAATGCTGTGTGAGTAAAGAGTGGAATTATGTAAAGGTGAAGTAATAATAGAGTAGTACGATAAATTTCATACTGCTTTTTGAAGTAAGTGCCCATTAGATTTTCTACACTCTTATACACACGCGGGCTCATTACCTATTGTGAAGGCGAAGGGGCAAAGCACAGATATATAAAAAAAGTTTACCCTTTTTGACTATTAAAGGAGCAATTACTTGAATTCTTTTTGTAATACATATAAGAGTGCATATTACTTTTGGCAATCATCTCCACAATGAAAATTAATTTCGTCATATAAACTAACTGATTTAATGCATATGTAGGTAGTTATAGTGGTTGTCGTTTGACACACCTAGGAATGCTGTAGGCCCATTGCGATACCACCGGGGCTGTCCCCTCTCCTCACTCTACTTTGTCCTAATTGAACCAACTTTTGGCTTTGATATATCTAACAAGACTTGTTATTTTTATTGTATATTGGCTACTTCTGCCAAGTTATTCAGGGAGCTTTTGTAAGCCTAAAATATTGAACCTTCTTCTATCCAGAGCAATGCATCCGCATAGAAAGTGTTCTATAGTGTCTCTTCTTCTTCAATGTCGTTACAGCAATAGTCGTTATAGGGCGCTCCCAGTCTACTGGCATGCCTGCCAATCAGACAATGCCCTCTTAGGACCCCGAGAAGATTTCTCGGTTTATGCGGCCCATGTTCCATTCCGGACACGTCATTCTATGTACTAGTTGCACAGTTCAGGGACTGAGACCATAGCCTGTTGGCAGCGCTGTTAGTGTGTATATCTACATATAAGCATCTTGCAAGTTGCTAAAGGTATAGGTATGTTCGCTTTGTCTGGTTGGATCGGTAATGTGGTACCCAATCTCGCCAGTTCATCTGCCTTGCAGTTGTCTTCTATGACCTGGCACCCAGAGCAGGTTTATTACAAAGAGGAGTGATAGTTCTGTCAAAACGTCGATACATTCTTTTACTGTCTTCGAGTTAATATTAGGCGATTTTAAAGCTTTCACGGCCAATTGACTATCTGAATATATGTTTATATCTCTTGTTGTGAGGACACTTTTATTTAGGGCTAGCAGGTCTTCTCTGATAGCCAATATTTCAGCTTGAAATACGCTGCAGTGATCCGGTAGCCGGAATGAGGTGTTGGCATTCATTGCTTCAGAATGAAGGCCTCCGCCTACTTGATCATTTAGCTTGGAACCATCAGTATAGAAGCTGATTCCGCTTCTATTGTCCATTACCCCATTGCCCCAATCTTCTCTCGTTGGGAAAGTTGTGGTAAAGGTTGTGTTTAAATGCTACTCCACTGAGCTACAAAAGTCTGTCGTTTGATGTAGGAAGGAGTATACGTCTAGTATTCTTGCGTAACCTCTTCCGTTAGTGGCTAAGTTGGAAGATTCTCTTAACCTAAGTGCCGATTTCGCCCCCAGCTGTTTGCTGTAGGCCTTAATTGGTAATAGGTGCAGCATGGCATTCATCGCTGCCGTGGGCGTAGTCTTTAGGATCCCGCTTATGTAGAGACTAGCACCCCTTTGAATACTTTCTAGGCATTTTACTGTTATCCTTTTCTCGAGTGTTGGCCACCAGACTAAGACACCGTATGTCATGATAGGCCTTACGACTGCTGTATATAGCCAGTGTACCAAGCGTACTAAGTGTATGCATAGAAAGCATCCATATTCTCGCACTCTTGCTAAAATATATAACTAAGCTTTCAAAGTACTCGAATGGCTTGAGGTAAAAAAAGAGGTTGTCTGTAAAGTCGGTTTACTGACGATAGTTTAACGTGACAACGTCATAAGAAAATACTGATGTGATGGTTGCAATTTTCAAAACAAAATTTTAATTTTATTTGTTTGATAGATATTTTGTATGGATATAGAGGAGGAGGTAAACGGAATAGCAATGGAATAGTCAAGTTACATTTACACAAACGTGAAAAATCATGAAACATTTATCCAATTCATGAAAGATATGTTCAATTTCGATTGTGCATCAGACGTTAATAAGTCAACAACACTGCGAGGCAACATCATCGATTTGCCTTTTTCAAGACACTTTACATGCGAAACACTCCCTTTCATTTCCTACTTTTTCTATCATCGTCCTATTCTTAACAGAGAAATGGTTCATTACCATGCACACAGAAAGAGCCAGATGTCGAACGTTGCCGAACGCGGGGGCGGATGGTGCGCTTTGTCGTTCGTTCCGCGCTCTCGCTTGCAGTTCAAGCACATTAGCTTACATTTGCTTGCGTACAGAATAGATTCGTACATTTGATATGTCCATATGATTTGTATGCATCTTTACATATAGATTTGTTCTTTTTGAAAATTGCTCGTAATTGTATATGTATGTTTATGCATGTATATATACATATATTATTTAGTATAAAACATATCTTATAAGGTATGTGGTAAATATTACCATACATTTTTTCCTTCATATATAATAAAAAAATTAATAATAATGACATCAAAACAACAGGTATTATAAACAACTACTCGTCACTAATTACACAGGCCTGCGAAATTTAACTTTTTTCAGTTTCTAGAATGGCTGTACTTGTTTCTTGTAGTTTTTTATGCGCTGAAAACGAATCTGACCTTCAAAATGCTCCATCACGTCAGGATTTTTGGTAAATGAAGCCTAAAAGGTCAAAAAATGGCTTTGTCGTTCGTTCCGCGCTTTCGCTTGCAGTTCATGCAAAGTAACGACCATGAGCAAGGTAACGACGAATGATAACGACGAATGAGCAAGATAACGACCATTGAGCAAGATAACGACACATTTTTTCGTGCGTGCAGCCGGCTAAATCGAATTATAAGACGTTATCACGTCAAAACACCTATCAAAATGGTGAAATTGTTAAATAAGGTTTTGCTCTAGTAAATTTGCGAAGTCCCTCCGAATGCATAAAAGAGTGTTGATAATTTTATGAAGCGATGCCGTAAATGAAATCTATTTCAAGAAACTCGATAACGTGATTACGAAGAACGCAAGACGTGAATTCAGCAGCTCTATGTTCAACTTAAATTAGTAAATAAAGACTAAAGAGTATATGTATAGTTTTTCAAGCGCTTATGTAAAGGCTTTATGCGGAAATGCATCTGGTATTCGAAAAATATTTTTGTTTACATTATTGGCCACTTCATGGCTGTAGCGTAATAATTTTTCGAAGATGTTGCTAGTGTAATAAATTATTTGAAATCCAATATCCAAATCCTTTCAATAAATAAACTTTGGTTGGTGTGATGGCTTTTACCGTCCACCCAAGGATGCTTCGTTAACCCCTTCAATCCAATCCAATCCTGTGTACTGCTTCCTGGCATATGTAATAAAGGTACGCCTGCATCAGTGCAAATTTTTCTGCAAATTGCGCAGAAAAAATAAATGACATTTCACGGATTTCACATATTTGCTTCTTATAAATTTCAAACGGAAAATTTAAGACAAAACATCGCTGTAAGCAAATAACATTTTGAAGACAATAACAAAATTGTCCCCTAACTATGCCATATGCGCATGCGTCCAAAGAGCAACACCTGAAACATCTAAAGAATAGAGGCAACATTGTTAAATATAAGGCAGTTTTTAGAAAATTAACAGAGGAAACTGCCTTACTATATTATTAAGCAGATACTGCAGTGAGCCGCAAGTGCCCCTACTAGGAGTGTGAAATCTACTCTTGAGAGTGTGAGTGGACAGTTCGTGGTTTTTGCCTTGTAAGAGCGCAGCATGATTTTGGAAACTGTGAAAGGTGTTAATAAGCGATTTCATGTCAAGTGAATCAAGTATTTATTTTGGGAATTGTTGTAAATATTTCTGAGAATTTTTCCATTCGTAGGATTGAACACAACAAGAGTAAAATTACTTATAAGAAGTAAATTTAAGGTTGAAAAAAAAAATGTAATCATTCTGAGATATTGAAAATTTTGGCATGGGCTTCTTAGCGCAATTTTTTTTTCTAAAGCTATCGCTCCTCCATTTGTGGAACAACATCAAGACGCACACCAAAAATAGGAGGAGGAGCTCGGCCAAACGCCCAAAACGGGTGTACGCGCCAATTATATATATATATCGCTCCTTGGTTTCGTTAGTCTGTTTGATTTGTGACAGGATAGATGATTAGCCTGCCGCTACCAGTCCTAAATAGCGGGAATGCCCACCTGTCGTTGCTAAGGAACAACGCCTTCTTACTGCTTGGAGCGCCATCTGTACTTCACATTTTTCTGCCAGAAGGATCGCACAGATGGTTGAGGACTTTGCTCAATCTGGTGTGTCTGCGCTATTACAGCGGTCGTCCGCTTTCTCTTGCTGGCGCCACTGATGCAATGTTTAACTGTGTGTTTTGTTTTTGCTTGTTTCAGCAGCCACAATGCAAATAATGCGCTATTGTGCGGGAGTAAAGATGGAAAGCAGAAATTTTTGGGTTTGAGAAATGAGATGTTTTTTTTTAGAAACAGAGAAAGTAGGTAAATTTGGGAAAGTGCGAGAACCGTGCTTTACGTGGGATTCGAACCCACAACATCTGAAATGGCAGGCTAGTGCACTTATGCTAGACTACCGAGGCCGTTTGTGCGTTACTGGTCTCGAAATACGCTATACATTTGTCCCCAGGTAGCGCTACAGTTAATGTTCATATTGAAAATATTATATAATATAATATTTCTTCTTTTTCTGTTTTAAATATTTACACAGTAAACGCCTATTCGGTTTTTGAGCGAGTGCAACAAAGTTTGTCAATCTTACGCGTCGATATCTCAACACAGAAGGAGTAAATTTGCCTATCTAGTCGATGAACTCGCCTAAGCAAAGCTGATATCAACACCACCAACGATATGCGGTACAGAAACGTATTCGGATTTGACTGTAGTTTGCGAAGTAATCCATATTCTACGTTGTAGTGTAAACCAACGGAAACATAGAGCGTTGGATGGCATCAAGATAGCGTTTAGCAATTTGAAATTCCGAGTTGGAGTGGAAGAATTTTTACTAAACTGCCACTTTTGCATTACATGTTAATTGCATTCGCAGAAACGCATACATTAAAATGATTGTCAAATTCAAATGAAAAGTTCAATAAATAATAAAACAACATTTGCTGAGCATTTAGCGGCAATTCAGAGGAATATTCGACGAAAAATTAAAGCATTCTATTTATGCATATCCGGTTTTATATATTGTAATTATTCTACTCCACTCACTTAATTTTTTTGTTTTTCATTTTGTTGATTATAGTTTACGAAATAAGTAGCTGACTCACTCGCCTACTCAACCACCCATTTGTAGATAGCTGATATGTATACACGTATTAACCTATTTTCTGGCAAAAACAGCGTCTAACTGCACTAATTTTATCTAATCACAAATTAAAAGCTGTTTGTATTTGGTAGTCTTGCTTTTTATGTAGTTTTCCATCACATACGAATTATAATCCCCGTTACACTTTTGAGCAAATGTGACCTCTTTAGGTGGATTATGACCTATGTACATACACATTCTGTCGAAAAAGTACCGGGAATTATGTTCAATAAAACGCAAAATAATTGTTTAATCATCGAAACCAACAAACCTTCAAAATAGGCTCCATTTGAAGCAATACGCATATGCCAACGTTTAGTCCAATCATCAAAGCACCTTTCAAAAGCGTTTGAAGTGATCTTCTTCAGCATCTTCAGCGAATTCTCCTTGATGGCTTCTATCGACTCAAAGCGCCGTCCACGGAGTGACAATTTAAATTTTAGGAAAAGAAAAAGTCACAGGGGGCTAAATCCGGTGAAAACGGTGGTTGTTCCATGATATTGGTCAAGTGTTTGGTCAAAAAAATGTTCCTAATATGAGTCTTGTGAGACGGTGCGTTATCATGGTGCAAGATCCATGAGTTTTCTTTCCACAAATTGGGCCGTTTCCTTCTCAAACGTCGGATAACTTCCAAATAATATTCTTTACTTACCGTAGAACTATTTGTAATGAATCCCGAATGCACAACACCATGACACTCAATGAAAATGAGTAGCATGACTTTCATTTTTGACCGACTTTGACGTGGTTTTTGGGATTTCGGTTCATGTGGATAGCGTCATTCAGCCGTCTGTTGACTGTTTTGCATGTCAAACTCATATACCCATGTCTCACCACCTGTTATGATGCGCCGGATAAATGTTGGGTTCGAATTCACTTGCTCAAGCATGTCTTCAGCTACCTTCTTCAGTTGAATTTTTTCAAAGAAATTCAACTCTCTTGGAACGAATCGAGCAGCCACGCGTCTCAAGCCCAATTGATGATGTAAAATGTTGCGAGTTAATTCGTGGTACCTACTTCAAACTTAAATGATGACTTAAAAGAACTTAAAAGAAACATCGAATGCGAATGCAAAGCTGATCAATAAGAGAGTTTTGATTACACAGAAATTTTGAAGAAGCACGATTTTTACAGTACACAGCGATGAGAATACATCCGTCCCTAGTAGAACCCGATTTTACCGCGTCTTTATCTTTACAAAATACACCGTAAAAACTTAGTTCAAAATATTCTTGATAAAATAAGTCAGAGTTAAGCTCAGTCTCTACTATAACGAAAATGTCATAAACTTAGTTTTCGCATATAATTTTGACCATGTCAGGAGTCACATCTATATAGTATGTAATTCCTAAAACTTATCTGTATGTATGGAAATTAGTAGCATTATTACGCAATAACCAGAAATCATCTAGCTCCATATTTAGCCATCTCAACACTTCAACCAACAGTCTACTAACTAGAAATATGACACATCACATTTTATAACTTTCATAAATAAAATCATATTCGGTGTTATCGCAGTTTAATGCAATCATATATGTGCATTATTGTATATGCATTTTTATTATTGTCACAAGTGAGCAGATCAATTTTTGTCATATCATGCTTGATATTTATAAGTGAACAAAGTGCGCGTTAAGGTGTAGATGCAGTCAATTTAGAGGAACTCGTGTGCAAAACGTGATATGGTTATTTTCTCCTATTTTTGCCACCACTCATACTAGGTAAAAACGTGATTGTATATTGCTCAAATGTGTATGGCGAGTAAGTATGTGCCAGGTTGTTCAATAAATTTTGCGGTTCGATAAGAGAGAGCGTGTCCACTAGCTTACATTTTTTGTTGTTATGTCGCTACACTCTTCATGTGAACATATGAGAAGTTTCATTTCAATCTGTCAATTTATTCTTTATTTATAAGCCATTTACGGCGCGCCACAGTATTTTCTAGAATGGAAAAAAAAATCAAGTATCTAGCAGTGGTTGAATTTTTATTTTTGGAAGGTATAAAAGCATAGGAAATTTATGAACGAAAATGAAAGTATATAAAGACTTCTCGGCATTAATTATATATAACTATGCACTTATATATAATTGGCGCTTAACCCCTTTTTGGTTGTTTGCTGAGCTCCTACTCCTATTTGTGGTGTGCGTCTTGATGTTGTTCCACAAATGGAGGCACCTGCGATTTTAAGTTGACGCCGAATGGCAGATACTTTTTATGAGGTGTTTTTTCATGGCAGAAATACACGCGGAGGTTTGCCATTGCTTGCCGAGGGGCGACAGCTATTAAAAACAACTTTTTCTTCAATTTGGTGTTTCACGGAGATTCGAACCTACGTCTTCCGAATGGTAGTTACGCGCCAACCATTCGGCCACCATCAATTAGTACAGTAGAAAGATGGCCGTACAAGCCATGAAGACGATCCACGTCAAGGATGTCCAAAAACAGAAACAACACCAGAAATCGTAGAAAAAATACAGGAAATTGTATTGGAAAATCGTCGAGTAGCTGTAACTGAAACAAATTTAGTAGACGCCCTAGACATCTCATTGGGCAGAGTAAGCAATATTTTAGCTGAATTATTGGGTTTCAGAAAGCTGTATGCACAATGGGTGCCCCTTTCGCTAACAATGTCACAAAAATATATTCGAATGCGACATTCTCAGCAACATTTGGAGCGTTTCCGAAAAAATTAAGTGGATTTTGTGCGACTCCGACAACGAGTTCTTGTCCAGAAATCGGCCGAGAAGATGTTAGTATCAGTTTTTTGGGATGCGCAAGAAATTGTGTTTCTGGATTACTTACCAACTGGTAAAGCAATAAATTATGAATGGTATTGTAACCTTTTCGTGAAAAAACCCCAGTTTGCAAAGGAAAAACATTATTTTTCATCAGGACAAAGAGCATTTTGGCAATAACAAAAATCCATAAATCGAAGTTCGAATTGTTGGAGTATTCAACGTCTTCACCAGATTTAGGTCCTAGCGACATGCATCTGTTTTCAGACCTAAAATTTATGCGTGGAAAGAGTTTTTCATCAAATGATGGGGTCATAACAGCTGTCGAAGTGTAGTTTGCTGCCTTTCCAGATTCTCACTTCAGTGATGGAATTCATAAATTGGAATCTCGTTGAAACCAGTTTATTGAAATTCAGGGAGACTATACTGTATAATAAAGTATTTCAAACCATAAAATTGGTTTTAAGTTAAGTTTTTCTTATCGAACCGCAAAACTTATTGAACAACCTAGTATATTAATCAAATGTGTATGCCGTGTATGTGTGTATGTGCATTTGTAAGTATGCTTATTTACGTAATGGAATGGCCAAAGAGTGAGTGGTATTCTAATTTATTTACTGGATAAGATATGTATATATATTATGTATATAAATATATATAAATACATATAAACAAGTGTTTTTTTGTTGATGTTCTTGTTTTGCGTAAAAATTTTACTCTCTACAGGGTTGGCCATATTAAACTGACCCATGTGATTATTAAAAAAATATGGAAAAAGAAACATTTTTTTGTGTTTCATTGTGAAAAACATTTAATTTAGTTCAAGGAGATTCGTTTACATCACTTTTTGAATATGATATCGCGCAAGTGGTCGCCCTTAGCACGTATTTGGATATGTACAGGGTTGGCCATCTTAAACTGACCCATGTGATTATTAAAAAAATATGGAAAAATAAACATTTTTTTGTGTTTCATTGTGAAAAACATTTAATTTAGTTCAAGGAGATTCGTTTACATCACTTTTTGAATATGATATCGCGCAAGTGGTCGCCCTTAGCTCGTATAGCGTAATGTGCCCGTTTTTCGGCGTTTTCCATAGTTTTGGCCAGCGTCTCGGCCGATATGGCGGCTATTTCCCGTCGGATATTGGCCTTAAGTGCGCCTAGTGTCTTTGGCTTGTTGACGTAAACCTTAGATTTCAAATTACAGTAAAAAGTTATAGGGTTACTCAATTGGTCAGTTTAATATGGACAACCCTGTACATATTTCCACACACATTTGTTTGCAAAGCAATAAAATTCAAGTTTAATATCCCGCATTTCGGTGACAGTGTAATCCTATACACTCACTTACGAATAGATAATTTTTGAAACATGGCTCCAGTTTTGGGTACCCTTTCCATTGCATCACCTTTTTATTGTACTGAGTCATGTTAGTTGAATTGTGGTTGAAAAAAAAAATGAAGAAAATCATTCTCGCACTCAACTACTAAACTAAATCAACTGAAAATTTCAAAGATAAGAGGTGTTATCACTAATTTGTATAACTTTATGATTTCTTGTGTATAGGTCACTATCACTTCCATCTTCCATGCGACGGGACTCTGAAAAATACGCCATGACTATTTAATTATTTTGAATATTCGACGCAATTACAATTGACTATATTTTTTGCGTTAGCATAAAACTACAAATCAGAAGCTAAGGAGACCCGGTGGTCTAGAAACTTCAAAAAATCCATTTTTTGTTTTTTCAATATGTCGAAAGTATAGTATCTTAAGAACGGAAATTCCCAATATTATAGCCTCTACAGCCCATTAACTAGGCAGAGAGCGGTCCGCGCGCTCCTGTACCTCAAACTTTAAACTCATTTATGTCAAAACGACTCTTTTCCGCCTGGTGTTTACCAAAAAAGAACTATTCAATCGAATCGAATTAATGGCTATCGCCCGTACTAAAATCTTATTATTATTTCAACTATTTCGTTTTTTGTTTTTTATTAAATCACTGAAAAAACAACCGATTTTTAGAGTGTCAAATTGAAAACCGCGCCATATTGGAAATTATTTTATTTTATTCTAGCACGGAACATAGCTAAAGTAATACTGACTAATAATTTTTTTAGGTTTTTGTGTTTCAGATAAATAGAAGAGTCAAAATGCACAACACCGTCCAGGTCCAATTTTTTGGGAGGGTCAATTTCAGCACCCTTTTTTTAAATTATTAAAATAAAAAAAGAAATTGTTTTTTTTTCATTTTCATATGTAAAGGATGTTAAATAATAAGTCTAAGAAGTTTAAATATCGTTTCTCATTTTTTATTGTAAAAAAATTGCTGAAAATACCCAAAACTTTCGAGCTCTAGACCACCGGAACCCCTTAGATCTAAAGGCTTATGCTTTTGCATTGCTACGAAAACTTACTGGTGGCATAAGAAAGGCGGGAGAATATATAGTAACTAGCTTATACCCGTGGGTTTCACCCCACATTTCTATCAAAAAGTATGCAATGTAAATAAAACAACTTTAACTTTTTTAAGTCAGTTTAGGTATTATTTAAAACGATCGGATGTACGACATTTTTTGTTATATTATTTTGAGTATAAATAAAAATGTTTTTCGGTGCGATAACTCTGGAGCAGGCTACATATAATTGGCCATGGGTAAAACATGAGTTGGTTAGATTGACTCCTACTACAGCTAATGATTATCCCTGAGCTTTACTTATGGACATTGCGAAAGCCAGTCTAATAGGAAATTGGAGGCGTTTAAAATTGAAAGGTTATCCGTCGGTATCATTGGAATTCTTGGTATGAAAACTTTGTGGTTTTCAAAATTTCCTGATAAAACCATAGCTTCTATAACATTCGGTAAAAGTTTCGTGATGATTAGCCTTGTGCCGTTGCATAAACGTGGAGGATCCAAATTACGCAGCATAATTATCATGGCCCCCTTTTTAAGCATCACTCGATGAGGAGGAATTCCTGATGGGTCCAAGGAGTTAAGAAACTCAACGGGATAATGAACAGCCTGGGATTCTTCGACGACTGTGTCAATGGAATGATAAGTTGTGACAGTTCCTGGTAGTATTTCTTGAATTTTGGAATTAATGACATTTACATCGTCATTCTTAGGTGCCAAAATTGCCCTTTCTCGAAGCCATCTATAGTTTGTGTGATTGGCTGAAATATTTGGAAATACCCTTTCTATCAAAGCATCGGCTGATAACATAAGTTGACAAAAACCTGGAGGAAAAGAAATTAAATTTGGTGGTAAAGAAACTGGTATTTTTCTATTGCCTATTGTAAGTAGTTGTTCAGAAAAAACTTCTGCTGAAGCATCTCCTCCCAAATATGCTCTCATATTTGTAGAAAGAGTCAATTTTTGAACGTAGTCCCATAGGTATGACGATTTTAAGCAGGCATTCACTTCATCTGCGGCGGCTCCTTTCGGAATAACTGGAAGAATTTGTCGAAAATCCCCTGCCATTAAGAGTAAGGCACCACCCATGGGTTGATCATTACCTCTCAAGTCTCTCAGAGATCGGTCTAAAGCTTCCAGCGACTTTTTATGGGCCATTGTGCACTCATCCCACACGATTAGCTTACATGTCTTTAGAACCCTACCTTGACCTGAGTTTTTGCTTATATTGCACATCGGTGTGTCAGATATTTGCATAGACAGTGGTAACTTAAAAGCTGAGTGAGCTGTTCGTCCGCCACACAAAAGGGTAATCCTCCCTTATTTTCAATAATCATTCCTTGAATAGTTTCGTACGCGACTTTTTGATCCGTAACCTCTATCGTTGATAATATAAATTCGTTTCTATATCAAATGGTCTAACCCCCATTTTTCTCTAAGCTCATATTTTTTCTAGGAGTACTAAATACTAACTTCATTAAACTTTTTACCAATTTTTGGTATTCTACCATAAATGCGTCCAGTAATATGCAGTATGAAAAATCCCATTTGTATAGGAGGTGTCACGCCCCATTTCTAGCTATCACCAGTTTTCATCTGCACCTGCAGGTATTAACCTTATATAATCTCTTACCAAATTTCAGTTGTCTAGCCCAAATACTTCCGGAGATATGGACAATGAAAAATTGCATTTATATGGGAGGTGCCAAGCCCCCTTTTTCGTTTTTCTCAGTTTTCTTGGAGGTGTTAGGAATTAACCTCATATAACCCCTTCCCAAATTTCATTGGTCTAGCCTAAATATTTCTAGAGATATGGACTATAAAAAATTCCAGTTGTATGGGAGGTTCCATGCCCCCTTTTTCGTTATACGCAGTTTTTCTGGATGTGGTAAGGATTAATGCCATATAACCCCTTACCAAATTTCAGTAGTCTAACGTAAATACTTTCAGAAATACGGACTGTTAAAAACTCCATTTGTATGGGAGGTACCACGCCCCCTATATATATCAAAATATTTTTTAGCCTATGACCATCCCGGTAAGGTATCCAGTTCGTGTTTCAAATTTGGTTACGATCGGTTTATGCGTTTAGGACGCAAGTCGATCTATAGATACATACATAATTTGAATTTTATATATATAGATTAGGATGAGCAAGGCAAAAGGTAGAGTAATTGAATATAACTGACCGTTCGTCAGGCATGAAATTTATTTGGTTCAATTTTAAAATGTTAGATATTTTTCTTAAGCCCCAATTATCATGAGGCGTACAAAGAACTCATGTTCAGATATTAATGAATTAAATTTCACGAGCAAAAACTGTGGCGAACAAGTAGCGTTTTAGGTGTTTGAGGTATTAGGACTCGTTTGAAATCCAGATTTTTGACCAATTTTGTGAAATCCAGATGTCCAATTAATTATTATATAATTATGTATTAAGTCCTACCTCAAAAATCGATATTTCTTTATCAAACAAGGCGAGGAACAGTCTGAACTATGTGAAAGCTCAGCTGGTGTACCCCAAGGCAATATTGTGGGTCCCATCCTATACTTGATATACACATACGATCTACCAGCTTCTGAAGAAACCATAGTCGGATTAAGCTTAATAATAAAGTTATCTCCCAAACTAACGTCACAAACTATCTCGGCATGCATCTTGATAGCCCATATTTTCACCAAACGGAAGGCTCGAAGAATAAAACTCAGGAGCCTTTATTGGTTACTACATCGAAATTCTCATGTTTCTCTCGAAAGTAAGCACTTACTTTCACTCAGCTATCTTGAAACCGTTATAGAGATGTGGCATTCAACTTTGGGGCCATGCAGCTAGCTTCAACATCGAAATACTTCAAAGATTCTAGTCAAAAACCCTCAGAATGATCTCAAATGCCCCCTTTTATGCCCTACTAGCAAACCCGGCCCCCTTCGCTGGGCACACTAAAATAGAATAGATATGGTTTAGAACAGAAAATATATGGTTTTCATATTATTTATTTCTTTATTCTTTGTTCAAGCGCTTTGGCATAAACAATATTTTTTGTTTTTCTATTTGTTTTTGAGTAAATATAAAATATAAATTGAAAATCAGGAAAAAAGAAGATTGTTTTTAAATTTCAAATCAACGCATATGAATAAACAATCGTCTTTTTTCCTGATCATCCATGAATTTTTCGTTTCAATTTATATGTTTTATTAAGCATTGGAGCTTTTTTAACTATTATCCATTTATATTTTTCAAAAAAAAAAAACGAAAAAAATTGTTTTTTCCACGAACACATAATTTCATTCGGATTTCACATTAAATTCTCAAATTTCGTAAGAAATTATTCACTGTTCCAAAATCCACTCCAAAAATTTACATGTTGCACTTACGTTTTTTCCTTATGGCATCCAAATCAGAAAGAAATATTGACACATTGTAACTCACACTGTCAATTTGACAGTTCAGTTCCGCCCCAAGCGTTAAGAAAGTAAGCGACGTTATGGCTGGTTCAAAAAAACGCTGTACCCGTTGCCACTGCTACGAATTACAACCAAACTTTACGAAACCCATTTTCAATACTTACTTAACAATGTGCATAAGTTTGGTTTAATTCGGTGCAAAGACACCGAACATCTTTCATTTGATACCCATATTGTACATACACAACCAAAGGTTACCCGGGTCCACGTTTTGACCTATGTATATCTCGAGACCCCAGTCACGTAGCGGCATGAAAAATACTCTGTACTAAGGCATTCACCAACAGCTTCAATTTGATATTCATATTGTACAAACACATTCTAGGCTCCCCGTTTTGGTCTCTATTTCGAGACCCTAGTCACGGAGCGGATGGAAATACTCTGAACTAAAGCATTCACCAACAGCTTCCATTTGATACGCATATTGTACATGCACGTCCGAAGGTTACCCGGGTCCACGTTTTAACCTATATCTCGAGACCCTATCTACCAATAGGTATTCAAACTATACGGAAATCATCTTCAATACCTACTTAACAATGTGTGTAAGTTTGGTTTAATTCGGTTCAAAGACACGGCGGGTCCACGTTTTGGCATATATTTCGAGACCCTAGTCATCAACAGGTATGAAAATTACCCCGTATTAAAGCACTTATCAACAGCTTTCATTTAATATCCATATTGTACAAACACATTCTAGGGTCCACGTTTTGGTCTCTATTTCGAGACCCTAGTCACGGAGCGGATGGAAATACTCTGAACTAAAGCATTCACCAACAGCTTCCATTTGATATCCATATTGTACATACACATCCGAAGGTTACCCGGGTCCACGTTTTGACCTATATCTCGAGCCCTATCCACCAATAGGTATCGAAACTATACGGGAACCATCTTCAATATCTTCTTAACAATGTGTGTAAGTTTGGTTTAATTCGATGCAGACACGGCCGGTTAGTGAACACACACAAAAAGTTGACTTTATTTTATATAAGATTTTTTTCAGTTTGTGTCCGAAAAATCCAAATATCTTACGGAACCCTAGTTTTTTCCAAAATAAAATGTAATCCATGTTACTCGTGGATAATGTAGTTTTCGAATGGTGAAAGAATTTTTAAAATCGGTCCAGTAGTTTTTGAGCCTATTCGTTACAAACAAACAAACAAACAAAGTTTTCCTCTTTATAATATTAGTATAGATGATCAAAAGGTACCGGGAATGTTTAATTTAAACGAACCGCGCACATGGGAACTGGTCCATATTTTTTTCTTATATTAGTAGGACTGTAAAACACACATCTATCACTTTTTAGCGCCATCGGATCATTAGTGCCTGCCTGGCCGGCCGGAAATATGGGCAAACAATTGTAGGATTTTGCATGATGATAACGCGCCATCGCACCGAGTCCAAATTGTACTGGATTATTTGACCAAACATCAAGTAAATACCATCGTGCAAGCACCGTATTCACCTGATATGGCCCCATGCGACTTCTTTTTGTTTCCCAAGTTGAAGTTACCACTTCGTGGAAGGAGATTTCAGTCGATAGAGGAAATCAAAGAGAATGCGACGAAGGAGCTGAAGGCCATCCCTTCGTCCGCCTACCAGGGGTGCATGGAAGACTAGGTTAAACGTTGGCAGATGTGTGTGGCTTCAGACGGGTCATATTTTGAAGGAGATAAAATAAATTTACCTGAAATTTAATTCTGTTTTGTTTTATTTACACATTCCCCATTTGGTTAATTGTTTTTATACATTGAATTTATTTTATGGAAATTATGCATGAAATATTACATCAGACAAATGTCCACAATTTTTCTCGATACAAAGATTGGCTCTTTTTAACGCGTTTTCCATTACACCCCATAATGTTTCAGGTTGAAGGCTTAGTATTTCGGCTCGAATATTTTGTTTCAGCTGTCTAATAGTCTCTGGTTCATTAAGATACACTTTGTCTTTTAAATATCCCCATAAAACGTCGGGCGCAGTCAAATCTGGCGAACGAGGTGGCCAAGGGAAATCTGAATTTTTGAAAATCAGACGTTCGCCAAAAATTTCCCGCAGCAGGTCCATAGTTTGCCTAGCAGTATGCGCAGTTGCTCCATCTTGTTGAAACCACAAATTAGGATACTGCTCCGCCATTGGCCCCAAAAAGTTTTCAATCAATGTTCTGTAAGAAGCTCCTGAAATCAAGTCCGGCGTTTCATCCTCATTTTCGAAGAAATATGGACCGATAACTCCAGTGGCCATAACACCGCACCAAACAGTACATTTAGATGGGTGCAACTGATGTTGGTGTGTTGCCCTTGGATTTTCAGAGCCCCACAATTTGCAGTTTTGTTTGTTGACACAACCATTTAAATTAAAAAATCAATTTGTGTGGCTAATTGTGTAAAACGATTAGCGTATTGTAGTCGTTGTTGATGGTCTTGCTATAGGGTTCCATAATAAATATCCAACAATTCAATTATAACCTACAAAAAGCGAAAAATATAATAAATATGTCAAAAAATAAAAAAGTCATTTGTGCTTAACATTAGTAGGTCTTATTTGTCCCACCCTGTATTACAAATGCACAAATTCATCGTGATCTCAAAGTACCCACAATAACTGAAGAATTACGAAAATATACCACATCGCACAACACACGACTTCAATCGCATTCAAACCCTCTTGCCGCAAAAATAACTGCAAATCCCATAACCTTCAGCAGACTCTAGAGAAAATCTACAAAAGATTTTATATGACAATAAATACGCTAAATTATTATGTATCTTAAAATTAATAAATGGTTACACCACTGGGTGTACTCCATTAATATTTTCTCTCTTAAATAAATTAAATAGATTTAAGTAAAAATCTTGTTTAATGTTTAAAAACAAATAGCAATAAAGAAATGGATTAAAAAAATAAGAAGATTTTTGCAGCCTTTGAAAACACTTTAGACTTAGAAGATTAGCAAATGACGTTGAAGAAATGATACCACAGATATAATCGCGAAGCAAATTTTCTAACAAGACATGAAAATAAAATAGTAAGGGGCTTTGATTGCAAAATTGCACGGCTTTGAAAACACATTTGTCAGGAACAGTTCCAAAAGGTGAGAAGTTATTTCTATGTTTTCATTCGTAAATTTGCGTAAACTCCCACCACCTGGAGCTTATTATTCTCACTAAACGGCCATCAAATGAATATTTTCAATTCCGTTAGCGATAGTCTACAATCAAACAAATTCAAAGAAGTACGCATTGCAAGTAATCAAATTCTCACGGGCACGAAAAAAATATGATACTACTGCATTGCAGTGTTCCATGACGGTTTTAGAATAAATCTCGCATGTTGAGCTACTGAGACAACTTCTTCAATACACAAAACCAGGGTTTTTTTCGTAACATGAAGTACAAGACTATTTCTTCATTAGACAAATAAAAGCCAGAATACACACTCGGGTTATTCCTCTACAATTTCTACACAGCAGGTATACAGGGTGATTGATATAACGGTATTTTTTCAATTATACGCCCTTTTGACTGTGACAGTTGTTTCTCGCACATGTTCGCAAGCCTTTTATGGGAAAGATAATGCTCAACATCAAAAGTAAACGAAGCATTTTTAATAGTTGTACATTTACTCTTTCGTTTGATATCCATATTAAAATCATAGAGTGAGTATAAGTGTCAGGTCAGTCCATAAGTTCATGCGTATTTTACCCATAATTTCACTTTTTTACTATTTTAGCATACAAAACATTATTCGCGGAATATAACGGAACTATTTATATTTTCTTTGATATATTGTGCATTCAACAAGTGATTTTAATCGCGGATAGAAGCACGTGTTGTTAAAAAATCAAGTGGAATCTTCGAACGCCCATAAGAGGCATATTTTGTATTCTTTTTATAAAAGTGGTAAAAATGCAACAACTGCTGCTGCAGAAATGAACACTGTTCACTGAGAGGATACCGTGAGTGTAAGGACTGCGCAAAAGTGGTTTTCAAAATTCCGAAGTCGTAACTGCGACGTGGAGAATGCCCCGCGCGCTGGTCGTCCTGAAGTCTTTCACTCCGACGCCTTGCTCGAATTCGTGGAAGCTGAGCCAAATTTGACAGTCGATATGATAGCTCAGAGGTTAAACTCATCGCATGGAATAGTTCACAGGCACCTGGTTCAGTTAAGAAAAGTTTCAAAGCTGGGAAAATGGGTTCCTCATAGACTTTCCGTCGCCTACCTTCAGCAGGGACTGAACGTGTGTTCTCAGCTGCTGCAACGGCTTCAAAGTGAAAGTTTTTTGAACCGTATCATTAGTGGTGATGAAAAATGGGTCCTCTACAATAATCCTATTCGCAAACGCCAATGGTTAGATAAAGATGAAACACCACAACCCACCCCTAAAGATGACCTTCAAACCCAAGAAGATTCTCCTGTCTATTTGGTGGTATATGGCCGGTATTGTTTATTATGAACTTCTGGAAGCAAACCAGACGATAACTGCTGATTATTATTCCTATCAGCTATCACACCTGAATGAGGCATTTAAAAAAAATCGACCGTCATTAGTGAATAGCGCAAAGTTTTGTTTCACCACGACAACGCAAGACCTCATACCGCAAGGCAAACATTAGACAAGCTGAACGAGCTCGGATGGGAGCTAATGCCGCATCCACCATACTCTCCGGATATTGCGCCTTATAATTATCACCTTTTCCGTGGACTTCAATCTCATATGAGTTACAAGAAGTACTCCTCAAAAGAAGTTATAAAAAGGGATATCGAAGCGTATTTTGGCTCCAAGGACAAACAATTTTTTGAGCAGGGAATTCAAAATTTGCCTAAACGTTGGGAAGACATTGTAAATAATGAAGGAAAATATATTATTGGTTAATAAATATTTTAAACATCCTTTTTATTAATTTTAAAACCACCTTTAAAAAACGCACGAACTTATGGACTGACTTGATGAACAGAATACAATTATATAAAACCACTTGCATGTGAAAATTTTCTTGGATAACAAAGAAAAGCTAATTTTTAGTGGCTAAACTTCTTATGGAAAACAATGGTTTTACTGTAGTGAAAAAACGTTAGATGGAATAATATTTCGTTTATTTTCGAAAAAAGTAAAGTCTCCACTGGAAATCCTTGTGTTACTAAATCAAATACGACTGCTTAAATAATCATTTTCTTCCATAAAAATTATTGCCTCTAATCAAGTGAACTGGACTGTAGTTTTGACTCTTTTTTCTTTTTTTTTTGTTCAATATTTTTATAACAGTGCAATTTATTGATTACTAGATTAATCCAAATTTCAAACTTTATACTTATGCAAAAATGCTCAGCGAAATTTCAAAATTTTTAACCAGATTTCAAAAAAATAAAATTGGGTGCGAAGTTTAATAGACAATTCAATTTTATTATAATAAAGTAAAAGCTTAAGGTTGCTAGAAAAATCCATGCAATTTTTTTCATATGAAGAAAATAGTCAACATAGTCAAAAACTATTGAATATCAACCAAAGTTTTGAGTTACCTCAAACTTGAACTTTATTAATTTGCTATAAAACTGCATACCCAAATTTTTTTTAACACTTAGCGGAAAAATCACTATCCGACGCAAAAGATGTGTAATGAGTGAAAGTTTAGACATGAAAATATTTTTTTAGAGATTCAAAGTATGGAGAGGAAATTCTTTCTGAAGAGAGTAAAAGTACTGAGATGAAAATAAATTTTTGTCAAGAAGTGCTTACGTTTTACCCTGCTATGATTTTTCGAAAATTTATCACTCACACTTCAATTCTACTTTTTTACCCACTTGCATAAAAGTGAGGTTATTTTATTAAATCAGAGGCATTTTGTTTTTTTTTTTTTAATTTTTTTTGCATTGATTAAAATTGAATTTGAATTTTATATAATACTTAATTTGGAAATAAAGTTGAACATAAACAGTAATACTAAAGGGTGGTAAAATTTCAAGGGCCGATGTTGAATGTGAACCACACCTAAACGTCAACGACACCGTTGGACTTCTTTCTTTGGAAGAAAAGGTGTACATCGATAAGCCAGCAACAGTTCAAGGGCTAAAGGATTAGATAATTCGACACATTAACGGCACAGAACCTCAATTATGCCTTAGCGTCATCGAAAATTTGAACCATAGGATGGAGGTGTGCCGCCGAGGCCATTTGGCCGATATTTTGTTTCTTACCTTATTGAGTCATACCAATATTATCATAATAAATGACAATATTTTCCTAAAAAAATTGTTTTTTAATCAAAATCAACACCGGCCCTTGAAACTTAACCACCCTTTATATATGGGTTTGTTGGAGGAAAAACGCAGCGAATCGAATCAGTATTTATAATGTATTTATGCACTTATGTTGTCGCCATAGATGACTATTGGCTCTTCTTCTGACCATCTTATTTCAGCTAACAATCTGCGTAGGTACACCGCTTCTTTGCATCTACGGAGAGGGCAACGTATTCTGCTTCTGTGCTGCTCAATGCAAGAACACTCTGCTTTGCTGCAGACCACGAAAACGCGGTGCCTCCAAGAAAAAAAGCATAGCCCGAGGAGTATCCAGCTGATCATTTGCCCTATCGGCGTCTACGAAACCTCGCGCTGGTTCGCCTGTTTTGCGATAATCGACGTTCATATTTATAGTACCGGAGAGGTATCGCAAGATGTGTTTCGCTGTTGTGCTGCAACAATTTGCTAACTGCGTGCAAAATTTCAGGTCGACTCAAAATTGATAAATACATGAGAAAACCGATTAATGATTGATATTGCGTAACATTTACCCTAAAACAGCTATCATCATTGCAACCAACGTTGAAACCGGGATAGTGCGGTGTTGCAACAGCTCGACAATTTGGCATGCCATATGTGTCTAAAAGGTTTCTGATATACGTTTTCTGGCATAGTGACACAGAACCTTGTTTTCCGTCTCGTAGTATTTCTAACCCAAGCAAATACGAGAGAGGATCGCCATCGTGCATTTCAAATTTGAATGATATCTTCTTCTTAATCGCGCTAATTTCGTGAGATGATTATCAAATCGTCGGCGTAAACTGCGATGTAGCTGATCTGTTGCTGATTGAACTTGACGTTTATATAGGCACGCCTCGAGTTTGCACCCTTTGAAGCCTATGCTTTGCAAAACTTCATCTGGAGTGATGTTCCACGTGCGGCCAGATTGCTTAAGCCCATAAATAGCTTTGCTTAGCTTAAGAACCTTATTAGGATGTACCGGCTGACAAAATTTTGTGGTTGCATCATGAAGACGTCTTCAACTAGGCTGCTGTTCAAATATGCATTAGAGATGTCAATCTGGTGCATGTATAACTGTTTCTGTTTCTGCAGCTATAGTGAACAGCAGTCGGATGATTTCATAGCATAAAACAGGAGAGAATGTTTCCCAGTTTCCCCAATCTAGACTTAAATCTTTCGATTTCACCATTCTTGCTTCTCTCGATTGGAAAAACCCATTTCGAACCAATTGCTTTTTCACCGGCAGGTAAGTCGACTAAATCCCACGTGTCGTTTGCTAGAAGTGCGTTGTACTCCGACTGCATCGACTCTTGCCAATTTTTCGAATATTGGCTCTGCAATGCTTCTGCTACTATTTGTGGTGTCTCTATGTCATCTGAACAGTTCATATTGCTTAGCATATTGGATGTTGTTTGCTCTTCTGAAGGCGTTTGTGACTCAAGATGAATAATGTTTATCACGAAATCATCATTTCTGTCTTATATGTGGCATTTTCATTCTGTTTTAAAATTTATTTCTGTTTAAAAATTTTGAAATTTTTATGGAAATTTGTCGAATTTTTATAAATGGTTTTTATTGTATAACGAACTTTATTTTTATTCAATTAAAAAATAAATAAATAAATATTTAAAATTAGTCAAAATGTTATATAGCAAAATTTTTTTTGACAGACTGCGTATTTAAAGACTGCAAAAAAAAAGCGCAGAAAATATAATCTTTTAGGCTTTTATATAAACTCCTCTATCTTACTTTTCAGAGAATAAAATTTATTTGAGCAAACCTCAGGAGGCATATAAATATTTATTGTTTAATTAGCCATATCTATCAGGACACAGAACCGGTTAAGTGGTTCGGTTTTAATAGAACCAATAAAACAAAACTTTATTTCATTTTATTTTTAAATCAGTAACAGATATTTCCTTTATGGCTTAGTCCAACACTTATGGCATTCGTTTGTAAAAACACCATAAGCCATATTTATTAAAACAAAAATTAAACCGCATGAGCGGTTAATGAGCTGCCACTTGACAATGACAAATCACATTAATTCTTCGGAGATACACACAATTTATAAAGGTGAGCGCAGACATATGTATGATACAAAGTAAAATTCTGTTTACCTGGCTGACTACTCGCCAACTTGTCAATATACTAAATATAGAAAAAGCAAATATCGTTCATGTTAGTGTACAATTAATTTTTATAATTCAATTAATTTATTTGCGGCAATTCACCCAAGACAAATATTAGTCAGACTGATTCCACGAAATTAAAGAGTAGAACAATTCAAAAATAATAAACTAATGGATGCGATTAAAAGTCTTATATTTACATGGCACACAACTCCTCGCGTTGTCATGTAATCTTTGCATTTGCAGTTGTAAATCTTTATAAGCGATTTCGGCAAACATTTGCCCGTCGTACAAGAAATTCGCTAGTCCAAGATTAATCACATCATATGATGTGCCGCGATAAAAAATATTATAGTTGCATTGACGTCACAGGCGCGTGCAACAATCACACATTTTTTCCATTCCATAAATCCAAATCTTAAAGAAAAGGAGAAAAGTAAGAGAAGAGTTACAAACTACGTAACTGACAGCTGGGTGACACGTAAATTTACACAATTGCATAAACAATTTCGTATACAGTTGCGCTCATATTAATAAGGACACAAGCAAAATTTTTTTTTGCTGCATTATTTGTATACATGCAAATGTTTTGTATTATTTTTTTAAGTTAGTTAGTTCGGTTGTACAACAAAATAAGGCAAAACTCTTAGCCCTGGTACATAAATGAATAAAAATTCGGTGAAGAAAAAGTAGAAATAGATTTATTGTTGTTTATTATAGAAAAACTATTATTAAAAAAAATATATTATACTTTTTTATTACACATTAAGAAATTAAAAAAAATCTATATTTTATTATTATTAAAAAAAATATATATTTTATTATTATTAAAAAATATATATATTTTTTTATTACTTTTTATTAAAATATATATATATATATAATATATGTTTTAATTAATATTTATTTAAAAAAAATTGTTATTATTAAAAATATATACTTTTATTAATATTTTTGCATTAAATAATTATTTAAAAAAAATATATTTTTTTATGTTAGTTCACAGAATCGATTTTTTCTCTGTTTTAGTTAAAGGTCAGTAAGTCAGTTAATAAAAATCCTTAATAAAATTTGAGGCAATCCTTGATAGTTAAAAATGCCGGCTCGATGCGGTTTGGAATTTAGGATTTGCGATTTCTCATCATTACAAAAACTAATTTTTTATTGGAACTATTTTCTTATTATTCCAAAAATTACCAAAAAAATTATTTCCAATACTTTTTAACATAAAAAATTTAATTTTATTCCAAAAAAATGCTTTTGAAAGTATATTTTATGCCAAAAAATTAAAAATATTTAAAGAAAAATATATTTCACTTCATTACCAAAAAAATCATTCCCAACACTTTTTAACATATAATAAAAAATTTAATTTTATTCCAAAAAAATGCTTTTAAAAGTATATTTTATGCCAAAAAAATAAAAATATTTATAGAAAAAGATAGTTCACTTCTTTTTCATACCAAAATTTATAACATAAAAAACATTTCAAAATTCCGTATGAACTAATTTTCAAAAATTTTTCAATGCCAATTTTCACGAAAATTTACACAATTGTCCAAAATACTGGGATCACTTGGCACGAAATGGCGCATCTATTCGTTTTCATCATACTCACATGCATACGCACTTACCCGCTGAATGCACATACAAGGTGGCGCAAAATTGATCACCCTATCGAAAGATTTATAATTTTTTCTAATGGTAACGTATATCAGTCATATTTGACACTCGTGAACTAGTCAGATGCATTACACAAAGAGCGTGTAATGGTCAAAATATAAAGCTCCATTTAGTAAAACAGTTATTCAAAACAAAATTAGATGATTAATTTCTACCTTCTCGACTCTATAGGCCTTCAAATGCATGTCTACTATTTCCCCATTTTTTATGTTCATAATTCGCTGGTGTATTTATTTGCGCAGTGTTGTACTTTTTGCGCATACTATCAGTAGAATGAACAATAGCGGCTTTGTTTGCTAGTAGATGATGCGGGTACAACGTGGCGTATACGTGTTTTCCAGCGCGAACCAGCCACAGCCAGTCACAATAACTAAGTTAGTAGATGCATACATACTGACATATTAAAATATGTTAAGAGAAGAATGGTAACGTTTGATTGCATTCAAACCACCATAAATATACCCATCATAAAGCAGTATTTGTCTTCCTTCTTCCAATATATTGCTCGCTATCACTCCGTTGTTGCTCACTCCTGACACTGCCAAGCATCTGAGAATGCATCAAAGGGAGGCAGATCTAAAAGGAAAACTTATAAAATACAAAAGCCATTTTCCCTATTTTAAAGTTGCCGCCAATTAACCACTTTTGGAAATTTGCCTGTCTGTTGGACATTCATAATTGTTGGCGGCAAAAAAGTCTTGCGAAAAAAGCAGCAGCAAAACAATGCTCATATATAATTATATGTTTGTGTGTATGTGTACCGCTAAATTTTCATTTATTTGGTCTCGACTTCATTACGTCTTCGTATTATTGTTTTCACTGTGTGATGCGAGCATTTGGCGCGCCACTTGTGAGTTCACATATACGTACATATTATATGCTCATAAAGGGTGGCCTAAATACAAGTATGTTCTTTTAGCAATAAAATAAAAAATCGTGAATTACTGACTTTTTGATCACTTCTTGGTCCAACTAGAAGAGGCTCGTACAATATATGACTTAAGAGACTGAAACATTTCTGGATTACTCACATGAAATTGATATTTGGAGACAGGTCTAACGACTTCAAATAGTAGCTAAGCCGCAAACATTTGACATCACCAAAAATTGCATATCAAAAAATATATAACATTCTCTACAAAGACCATATAAGTCCAAGTTTATAACTTTGCGCAAATTTTAAAAAAATTATGTGGTTGACATTTTTTTATGTGCATGAAAACACCCAGCACCATGAGGAACATATTTTTAAAAATCAATGCTATTTTTGAGCCAATTGAAACTATCGCTTCATTAGACCAAAATTCAATGGGCTATAAAACTACATATCTGAAATTTTTGTAGAAATTCTGATTAAAAAGTGTGAAATTTCGTTAGAAACTCGTTGATTTTTTTTATAATTTGCACAAAAGTTCAAACATGGATTTATAAGAATTTTGTAAGAGAATGGAATATATTTTCATACCAAACTGTCACTCCCTACGTATCCTTTGTCTTCTGTTGTAAGTATATTAAATGGGGTCTTATCTATATTTGCAACAATTTTGTTTGTTTAATCTGCCTCGTAACAAAATCTGCCACAATTTAACATCGAAATCCCACTACCGTCAGACTAAAATTGGGTACTAATAACACAATGGGTGGACCCTGATTTCAATTAATGAGCCAATTGAACGTTGCAATCGAATAATTCGAGAACTATGAAATCAAAGGTTGAGTTCATAAGTTCGTAGATAAATCAATGTTCTTGGGTTGAATTGCACATTCTCGGCCATAGGTAAGACATTTTTGTCCGTATTCACTGAGTGTTTTAAATAGATGTAAGCCAGACACTAGAATGTTTTAAGCAACTTAAGCATTGCCCACTTCTTTCGTTAAACACATACTACAAGGTGTGGCAGAGGCTGGGAAATAGTTTTCTTTACACATATTTATGCATAAATATCTTCAAAGCTCGCATTTTTTCTATCGCTACAAGTTACCATGCCAATCTTCTGATGTCTTGTACTTGCAAACGATGCTGGTAGTTTTCTATTCGCTGCTTCAAGATGCATTCAAACCTCTCACTCGCAGCTTCAACGAACTCAAATCTAATTTCTCTGAATGTTGATTCTACCTTAGGGAGCAGATGGAAGTTGCATGTGGCAAGCTGCAGCGAATAAAATACTGGGATGCCGTTGGTTAGTTGATTGGATTTATACAAAATCCAATTAGCGCTTCCAACCCATTTTGATGCCGTACTTGACAGAATGCGCAAAGAGCTGATGTATTGTCTTTGTGGTGTTCCAATTACTTCTTTCTCCACATTTCGAGTGGTTCCTTTTTCTTTTAATTTAACGGAGTTCAGCAAAATACTCTTGGCTAGCAATTCGATCTTCAGCTATAATTTCAATAGCGGTTTTCCTAAATTACCGTGAAATTGCACAACAATTCGATGCTCTATGGTTACAGTTAAACCTTCTACGGTAAAACGCGAAAAACCCAACCTTAGTTAGAAATCATCCGAAAACGCAGCACGAATTATATCGTCCGTTTAATGAACCATACAAATACTGACATGCGACATGGCTATAATAAACTTTTACGGAAGCGAAAGAGAAGGTCTCAGCTAGCTTAGTAGTGCCAGTCTCACTATTTAATAGCCATAAACGAGTATCCCTTTGGAAATAAGTTGGAAAGGTTGCTCAAACATAAAGCGATTAATTTCCTTTCGTGAACTCAAGACTGTCGATATTTGGCCTGCCAGCGCCAAATGTATGTATGTTTCAAATAGAAACTTATATTTGAGCCACCATGTATACTTATATGTAAGTAAACACCCACGCCTTGGCTCGGATGAAATATTTTTTGCGCCACTAAATTCATTGTTTTATTTTTGTCTTATTATTTATTTTTTCTTTTCATTTGTGCAATTTAATTTCACTGCTTTTTGCAATAAATCTAATTTGAGAAATTTGTCTCCCTTCATCGTATTTGCAAAACAATTCACATTTCATTGCAGCTATGCATACACACACATACATTTTACACGGAAATACGGAATTCTGTCTTAATTGTATTGACATAATTACACTTTGAAGGCTTCCCATTGAAGAGTTGCCAAAAAATATAGGAGAATTAAATTTTTTGTAATTTGCTGAGTGATATTTGCAAAGAATTTAAAGGAAACAAAGATCATTTTTAAGAAAATATTGGTTGAGATAAAGCAAAAATTGCACAGAACACAAAAAAATATAGCAGCTGAAAATTTTGACAATTTTTTTACTATGTATTTAATTATTCATTTACTAATTTTCTTATACAAATTTATTTTCTTTTCTAGTAAAGTTTCAAACTTTGTACAAAATTTATACATATATTCGATAAATTGTCACCTAAACATAGAAATTTTTAATAAGAATTTTAAGAAAAATTTCTGGTGTGCAGTTCTAAATAACAAAATGCGAATGTGCAGTGGCTCAGAATCCTCATTGACTTTTAATAATTTTTTTCTTTGACAGTTTTTAGTTTTGCCTCCTTTATTAATTACACCTGTCGTATGACACTAAGTTATTCTTTCTACAGCTTGGATTTCATACATTAATCATTATCAATATTACATTTTGGTTAAGTTTTTGTGTGAGTTTACAAGTGTATGTACATAGCTTTAAATTATTCTAGTTATCGGCTGAGTTGGGGTTGGTCGTTTGAGCCGCCTGGAGTTTGCCTTTTCTGCTGATGAGAGTTGTCGCATGTTATTATTGGAGTGGTTCATTAAACGGACAATATGATTTGCGCTGCGTTTGCGGATGATTTCTGCTACTGTTTCGATGTTGAGATCGCGATGAATGTCTTCGTTTGGGATGTACCAAGGTGCATTGGTAATAGTTCTGAGTATTATTGATAGTCGTCGTTGAATAATGTTAATGTTACTTTTATTTGTAGTTCCCCAGATTTCTATGCCGTATGCCCAGATTGGCTTAATCACAGTTTTGTATATAAGGGTTTTATTCAGCAATGATAGTTTCGAGCGCCTGCCAAGTAGCCAATACAGTTGTCGGAATCTGTTGTTTACCTCATTTCTTTTCAACGTGGTATGTTCTTTCCAGAGAAGTTTGGAGTCAATAGTCATTCCAAGGTATCTTACTCTGGTGTCTATCGGGATTTGTGAATTGTTTATTGTGAGATTATTGTGTCCTACTTTCTTGTTAGAATAAACCACATGAATTATTTTGCCACTATTGATTTGTACACCCCAAGCATTAAACCATGTTACTGTTTTGTGTATTTTATTAAGTTCGAAAATCGGATAACTATGGAATTTATTATATAATAAACTGTGTTTAAAAAAAATCATAGTTAAAATTAAAAAATTAATAAATAGCCAAAGCTGGTAAAAACATTGAGGAGCTATATGTTTTATACGAGCTGTATTTTTAAATTTGTAATTGCCAAAATAAATGTTTGGTTCATTAGCACTTTAAGCTGATATAATATAAATTAGCGATGGACGAGCAAAACTTACATAGAAATTTTACTCATCTACTCCAATTGACTCTTTTGCTAAAATTTTGCAGCCAATTTTAAACTAACTTTTTGATGAGAATTTATAAGGAATTTAGTATAGAACTTCATAGTAGTAAGTGCAAAAAAAAAAAACCAATTCTGTCCCACAATTGTGTCAAAAAGTGGCATGACGCTGGAGTTGAGATATTTCTAAATATTTTATTTACATTTCGTTTCAGTTCATATTCATATTCCAAATTCAAAACACCAAATGATGAAAAAAAAAGTTCTTTTAAAAGTTTAAAAAACCATTCACCGTTCGGAGCCGGCAAATCATGACGCACATACAAAGTGGAGGTAGAGCTCGGCCAAACTTCTAATAAAATATATTAGGCACGGTTTGACATTTAAAAATATAATACCTGGGAAGGGATGCTATTTTTCTTTTATGCCTTTTCGAGTAAAACGAGAATCGAAATATGATATAATATTTGTCATACTCCGCAAAATCTTCACTCACCATTAAAAACCCGGTTTTCGCAACTTGTGCACTTATAAATCTGAAACTGATTAATAATCGATTTCGTGCCGGTCTATGAAAGAAGAATCTTTGACCTTTCAAATGGTGCGTATGTTTATTAAGAAAACTTAAGGCATGTATACATGTGGGTGTATTTTCCCAGTGAACAGAATTTGCTTCACTTTTCCCCCTTTGTTTCGATATTGGTGATGTTGTTACGCACTTGTTTTTTAGGGAAGCTGACTAATCTAATATATAATTTATAAAATAGAATCGCCTTAAAAAATCTCAGAATGTTAATTAGGGTCGAGGTGTAGAGCTGATAGCGGTTAAGCCAATTTAGCGTCGGAGAAAATTCGAATAAGACAAAAACACCTAACTGCTCCCATGACGAATGTAATTGCAATAATGTAGCTAAAGTTTCAAGTCAGCTCGAGTTTTGAGCCAAGCCGATTTAGAAAATGTCTTTTCGAGAAAAAACGCATTTATAATTTCGATCAGAAAAAGTGATCCACTAAAATTCAAAATTCTCCCACCTTATTATTTAGAGTACGCCACTATTAAGGATATAAAATAGGGAATATTTTAAGAAAGATAAATTAATTTTTAAAACTGGACTTCATTTATTGACCAAACCTCCCAAGGGAATATGTAGAAAGAATGATGACAGCAGTAAAAATTTTGGCATACAATTTTTACAAAAAACAGCCGTATATAAAATAAAATAAAAAAACAATTTCAACTAACAAACCCAAATCAGCTATGACAACAAAAATGTCATAGCACTGCAGTTGCCGTCTCCAACTGATAATACAAATCGCTTCTGAACCGAAAACAATAAAAAGAGAACTGTGCAACAACAACTAGCAAAATATCAATTGCTGATACTAGTATATTTCGAGCAGCTTGTAGCAGCGCACTGCTCTACTCAGCGACACATGCACGCACACAGTTGCGCGACATCAACTACTCAGAGCAAGACAGCCAGCGTAGAGATATAAATGAGATATGAGTGACCGCAAGTGGGCGTCTCGCTCTCAACACCCATCAAAGTACTTTAACTATGCATCTCCCACTTTGTCGCAATAAATCTCACCGATAAACCAACCACTACTCTATTTTCTGCTCCCTCTACACTTCAAGCAACTGCTTTTGCCAACACTTCACACAACTGCATGTAAGAGTAGAATTACCACTACACCCTAATTCATTTTAACGTATTATATTTATCAGTACTTGTTTTGTTACTATTCTCTTTTTTAATCGAAATTCCTAAGCCACCGCGGTCTGTTACAAGCGAGTTGTTGATAAGGCTGTGTTGTGTGATAAAATGGCTGGTATATCTTCAGGAGGCCGGCCTAGCACGGAGTCTATTGAATTCTATTTATGCATATGTGCATACATACATATTTAGAACATATATAAGTTTGAATAGCATAAGCATTGATAACCGTGCTTTTTGGAAATGTGCCAATTCGTAGAAAAAGCGGCAGTTTTCTAGTGTACGCGAGAGAAAGAGAGAGAGAGAGAGAGAGAGAGGGAAAGTGTGTGTGATTCCAGGCAGAATAAGGAAGATGATGAAGAAGAAAAAACATAGCAACAAGTGCGCCTGCAACAGAAGTCAATAAAAAAATTGGAATTTCCGCTTACTCTCACGCCTCGATGCAGTTAAACCGATTCGAGAATGTCACAGAGCGCTTATGAAAATTAACTCGAGTGTATGAGTTTGCTAGCGGCGATGCAGCAACATGTATAGATCGGAAAGAACTTCACGCAGTGAGTACTCAATACACACGCACACACTTACATATATACACAAACAACTAAAAGTCAACGATAATCGTTACACAAACGGTTTGCCTAACACACTTTTTGCTCTTATTTGAAGTGCCCACTTGCAGCGCGTGTTTGCGTGTGTGTGCGCGTTTGTTTACTCCGCTCCACAACTGACCGTTGCTCTTGCTTTTGTTTGGTTGTCTTTGGGAGTAAAACTAGTATCTGCATCAGCGTAATCAGCCGCTCGTTCATGTCACCTACACTAAGTGCACGTGTGTGCGTTGGTTTTCGCTAAGAGGTGCCGATATATGCTGCTACTTTTATTACTTGTATTTGCATAGTCGCTGCTGCCACTCTTAATTGTGTATGTTTATATATGCACTTATGCATGTGTACGAACACAAATATACCCCCGCTCGCCGTTTGTGATACGATCAATTTTATTTATATAAAAGCATTGCCAACACGTTCACTTCAAGCAGTTGACTTTAGAACGCTTCTCATACGAGAACGCGTGAAAATTTCTCGTTTCAATATTTTTCACGCATTAAAACGGCACACATAAATACATACATATGTAAATAAAGACACATCGCGCGCATCTACAAAAATACAAATTCACGCAAGAAAATTTTCTAAAAAGTAAAACGCACGCAAAAACGGGTTCATTTTATTTTTGGAGTAAAAATTAAGATTCAATTAAAAAAGGGTGATTTATGGTTTCATAATTTTATTATAAAATAACCATAAGCGAGTGTGATAACCATCGAGTGCAAGCAATATATTCAAAAGTCAGCAATTGCAAGCAGTCCTTTCAAAGTCAAATTGGTTGTCGATTTACGTCATCAGCGCCTGTTGATTTTTAGCTTTCGGCTTTCCACACGTTTTGCTGCTCAGTCTAACCCAAAAAGCGGAGACAAACGTGCGCGTGTGCTATTGAATTGAATAAAAGTTGAAAGTTTTGTGTGTAAGGAAAAAGAAATACGTTTCACTGTATTGCTTTGTATATACATATCTGTATATAATTATATATCTGTGACACAAAAATAGAACTGCTTCAGTGACATTGCGTATGCAATAATTGCAGCGCAACTACAGCAACAAAAACAAGCAAAAGGATAACAGCAGAAACCACAGCTTCAACAGGAAAAATGGTGAAAAATAGGCGTTTTGAAAAAGGTAAGAAAGAGATGTGAAAGGCAAAGCTGTCTATTTAAATTTTTAAGAAACGGATTAAAAGATTTAGAATTTTTGTTGGCATATTTTTAACGTAAAATGTGAGTTTCCTAAAATATGTATGCAGTTATGTAAATAAATGTGTGAGGCCGATAAAAGTGCGTGAAGAAAAAATGCACAAATATTTAATTGTATATATGTATATATATTTAAAATACATATGAAAACAGATTCTTATCAAAAGAAGATTTCTTGATTAAATTATTTTCCACACAATTGTATATTCGTGTGATAGAAGCGCACCGAGAGCCACTGTTAAATTCAAATAATCTAAAAAATATGTATCGATGGAATTGAAAAAGTTATATTTGAAATAAGTAAAAATTTTAAATTCGCTTAAATGAAAAATTCGTTTTGAATTTGAAAAGAATTTAAAATTTAGTTAAACTTTTTTATTTAAGAAAAAATACTTTTTGACATCTATAAACATTCAAACCTCGGCAGAGTACAGAAAATTCACTTTGAAATAAGTAAAAAAATTTAACTTTAGTAAATTATTTTGGAGTAAAATTTTTTTTATTTTAGTAAAAATTGTTATTTTAATAAAAAATTTTAATTCGCCTAAATGGTGAATATTTGTTGGAATTACGCAAAATTAATTGCATACAAAAAGTGATCTTGAAAATCAGTAAAAATTCCAACTTCTATGGAATAAAAAAAAATCACAAAAATGTTAATATTCCATATTTTTCTCGTATATCTGGTAAATTATATATTTGATATGAAGTATACCATATAATATGATCAGTGTGATAATATAAATAAATTTGCTGTAGAATTAAAATTTTTGTAAGAAAATTCTGTGAATTGCACGATACTTAAATTTTAAACGGAAAGCTTTTCAACTTAATAAAAACTAAAAAAAAAGAATAATATGATCAGATCAAATCTTTTTTGTTTGACTAAATCTACAAAAATTACTATCCGCTTCCATCCATCTTAAATTTTTCAAATTAATTTGAAATTTAGTTCACTCCACAACCATTTCTCTTACTTAATTTTAATTTTTAAGAGAATATTTTACAAAAACTTTGCCATGCAAATAATTTAAATCGAATTGAACTAAACGTTGTAGTACAATTTAGTCCTCAAATGTTTTATTTAGGAGGATTTCTCAGACTTTTCTTAAACAAAGGTCAAATTAACACGTAAAACGGAAATTGGGGAATTGAAATGTTCAAAAAATTTACTAGTGGGATTTCATTATGAATCCTTGTCAATCATATTAATATCGGAAATTGACTCATAAAACTTTTTACATGTAATCTGAAGACTTCTAACTGGAACCAAATATTAAAAAATTTTACCCGTTTTAAAAAAATTTGCTCCCACCAGAATATAACTTTTTCTCTTTTTCTACATATACTAAAGCGGTATCGTGATTTCTCAACAGAATCATATAAACGCTTTTCAATATTTTTATTATTCAAATTCTCTGAGTCAATTTGGAATCATCAAACTTGAAAAAGCTGATAAAGAGCACTGAGTACAAGTAGTTCTAAAAATCTAAATTTGTAATCATGATGTGGCGAAATTTATAAGGAAAATATTAATATGTGTATATAGTAAATAAAATATGATAGACGAAAATGGATGAAATGATATTGATAAAATTTTTTTTTTTTTAATTAGAAACTTTTACTACTATAGTTTGAATGTGTTGAAAAAAACTTGCAAACTCATGTACGAAAAGTAAATATACATTTTTCTATGAAAACAAAAAGTAGTTACTAGGAAACAACATAGCATTTATAATATATACACACACACACACATACTGACACAACACTCTCTGTACAGCAGCGAGAACAATGAAAATAATGTACAAACAAGAAGTGTCTGAGTTGGATGAAAAATTGAACTTTATATACCCGGCGCATGTTTTCAAGGGCCATAAATATATAAATTTCATAATTATAATTACCTTTCAACGCATTGCTTTTTATTGGGCTATTTGCTAAGAAGCAAACGAATGCAATTTGTGCTTGGAATCTAATCATTTCAGAAATTGTTTTTCTTTTTGGGTTACTTTTATACTATATTTAAAAGTAAGCGATGCCACTCATCTTTTTCGAAAGTTCTCTGCAATTTTCCATTACACTGAAATATCTATGTCACACCTATATTCCGATAATTCGCTACTTTTACTCGCAACACTGAAGTATGAACTAAAAAAATGTGGCAATCGTAATAAATCATTCACTGTAAAGATGAATTTTTATAAAGGAACTTTTTAGATACATCAATGTAGGCGGTGTAGTGCACATTTTTCCAAAAATCTATCTTAACGGTTCCTGGTGGTCTAGAGCTCGAAAATTTAGGGTATTTGCATGATTTTTTTTACAATAAAAAATGAAAAACGATATTTAAATTTTTTCGGCTTTTTATTTAACATTTTTTACATAAAAAAATGGAAAAAAAATTTTGTTTTTTTTAAATAAATTTTTTCTTATGAATTTTTTTTTTAATGAAAATGAACAAAAAAAAATGTTTTTAAATTTTAATAATTTTAAAAATAGCGATGAGCTTGACCTTCCCGAAATTGGACCTGGACGGTGTTGCCCATTTTGGCTCTTCTATTTATCTGAAAGCCAAAACACCAAAAAAAATAAAAATCAGTATGACTGTAGCTATGTTCCGTACTAGAATAAAAAAAAAATTTACAAAAATGGGTGGTTTTCAATTTGGCCCTCTAAAAATTGGTTGCTTTTTCAGTTTTTTAATTTTTTTTTATGATTCTAGTACGGGCGATAGCCATTGATATTGTGGAGGACCTACTAATATGTCAGACGTTTCGGTTGAATAGTCTTATTTTTTTGACAACACCTGGTCGAAAAAAGTCGTTTCGAGATAAATGAGTTTAAAGTTTGAGGTACAGGAGCGCGCGGATCACTCTCTACTTAGTTAATGGGCTGTAGAAACTATAATATTGGGATTTTCCACATGAAAATTTCACACTTTATTCTTCAGATACTTAAGATATTATATACTTAAGATTAAGTTATAAGTTATAGCGGCAGGCTAATCACCTACCCTGTCAGAAATCAAATAGATTAACGAAACCAACGTAAGACAAGTCTTGTCGAGGCCCTATGCTCCCGAGAGCAGTGAACAAGGAAAAAAACAAAATACATATAATACTTAAGATACTATACTTTCGAAATATCGAAAAAATAAAAAATCGATTTTCTGAAATTGCTAGACCACCGGATCCCCTTAATCATACATAATTTTCCTTTCACATCATTTCTCATCCCGAATTTTAGCAAATTCTTTTCTTTATTTACTGAGATATCGCTCCTTTAAAATTTTCCAAATTAGCATTACTTGGCAAATGCTTGTGACTAGTGACAGAATTCCTCAATTTTAGCCACTAATTTACTCTGTAACTTCTGAGTAGCAGGCTTGCCAATTTTTATTCGAATTATTCGTTGCAGAGACCGCTAGAGGGATAATAGTAAAATTTTCTGTTTGTTTTCTACGATAGTTTGTTGTTATTGCAATAGCAAAACATATTTTTGAAAATTTCCTAAATACGGCTGAGGTGATAGGGCTTGGCTAAATAATAATTCAGGTTGTATCGTTTTAACCAACACTTGTAGTAAAGAATTCTGCGGAATTGACGTGCAATCAGCACCGGTTAATTTCAAAGCTCTCCTAAAATTTCACTTGGTTAGAACAAAACAATATACTAACTATTTTTGCAGAGTTTAAAAAGGTTTTTTTGTTTGTTTTGTAGTGTGCGGTGGCACGCCCATTTAACAAAATTGTGTAAAATTTTTCAAATTGAGTTTTGTTTTATTCTTTCATATCATTCCTTTTGCCAGTTTTAAGCAAATTATTTTTATAGAACAATAGAACTTCTAGTTCTTCAAATATCGGCTTTTGAATTTTTGAAAATTACCGTTTCATGTGAAAATTTTCTCATTTTCAACACAAAAAGAGACCCAAAGAGACTCGTTAGTGAGAATAACCATTTTTACTCCATTAATTCGTTCCACAGATCACTATGCGCTGTTTAACCTAAATATGTCGCTCTACACTCCATAGAGAGTGACGCGAGACATTCTACATCAATTTCGCACAAAATTATAATACCCTAGCGTAAGTGCACGCTAGTATAAAAAAAAGTTAATGAAAAGTAAAAATATTATATTAAGAATGATTAAAACCATATATTGGCGACAAATCGAACGATTCTTCGTGTGTATGTACATTCTCATATGAGTTTAGTAGTATGAGTATGCACGCTATCTCTCTTGTTTTTGTACATTTGTTTCTGCACTCGTAATTGCTGCCGGAAGCAAAATGAAACATTCGAAGTAGTAGAACAAAACAGAAATGTTTTGTAGAAATTTCACAGCTGTAATAATTAAACCGCGTAACCGAATATAGATATACATACCTATGTTTGCTGGACACAAAAATAGAAATTTTACAAATAATTATTTGTCAACAGTAACAGGTCACAAATGTCACATAGTAAAGTTTATATTTCTGCGAACAATTTGCCATTATTACTTTAAGAAATGCATACTATTTCTATAAAAATTTAGATACTTGAGCCAAGTAAATGCCATCTTTTTTTTTCTTTGAATGATTTTGAAAAATAACGGTGACAGTTCTGTTAATAAAGCAAAACATTTCAAATGGTTTTCAAGCTGCAAAATTTAGTGACTTCGAAAGTGACATCACAGAGAGTGCGAATAAATAAATGAGAAGGTGCTAAAATTTGCGGTCTTACTGGACTAAGAATCATGTGAAGCATTGAGAGCAAATGTCTACTCATACATTACGAGAAAAATCTGAGGCAGTGTAATTTTTCGAAATGTCACTGCTGCTTAGGTATTGTAGAACAACCTCTGCTTAACACGACTACCACTAGTTGCTGGTCGCCATAAGGCTTTACCATAGGTTATCGAATAAATAAACCAACGCGTACGAGTATATGCTGAAATCTTCCAGTATACGCTTGGAGCTCTTTTATGGTAGTAATCCGGTGTAAGGACCGAAATTTCGACGTTTTTCCATGAATCTTTTTTAAAAAGAAAATAAAATGCGATCGTTTTAAAGTTTCTACATGTTTTTATTGGTGGTTTGAAGTATATAAAAAAAATTTTAAGTTAATTTTATATTAATTTGTTTAAAATTTTTGACGTCAAAGTGGAGTCCACACAGCCTTCCAAAGTCATCTGAAATAAAAAATTCAAAGAGACTATTATTCTGTAGGCTTTATTTTAGGCCTCGAACCTAAAATATACATAAAAATAAAAAACAAAAACAAAATGGCGGAGTTGTGAAAAAAAGTTTTCACAATCTATTTTTTCTTCATAAATTGTTTAAACTAAATAGTTTATTATTAAAAAATTAAATGTTTTAAAAGTCCGGAATCTAGATATGTGTGTCTAGAATAACGGGTTAAATTTTTAGCCAAATCGGTGGACTATGAATAAGTTCGTGCGGTTTTTTTCGAAATTTGAAACTTTATTGACGTAAAATGGTTACAAATTTAATATTCAAAGTATTGTCCATCGCTTACTACTACTTTTTCCCATCTTTCTGGCAATTCACGGATTCCCTTTGTGAAAAATTCGGTCGGTTTTGCCGCAATCCACGAATCGATCCATTTTTTGACTTCATCGTAATTACGGAAGTGCTGGTCAGCCAGGCCATGTTGCATCGATCGGAAGAGATAGTAATCGGATGGCGCAAGGTCTGGACTATACGGCGGGTGGGGTAGGACATCCCATTTGAGCGTTTCTAAGTATGTTTTGAACACTTGTGCAACATGTGGCCGAGCATTGTCATGTTGCAAAATAACTTTGTCGTGTCTATCGGCGTATTGCGGCCGTTTTTCTCGCAGTGCTCGGCTCAAACGCATCAATTGTCGTCGGTAGACATCCCCCGTAATCGTTTCATTCGGTTTCAGTAGCTCATAATACACAACACCCAGCTGGTCCCACCAGATACACAGCATAACCTTCAGGCCATGAATATTCTGCGCCGACGTCGATGTTGAAGCATGGCCAGGGTATCCATACGTTGCCCGACGTTTTGGATTGTCGTAATGGACCCACTTTTCATCGCCAGTCACAATTCGATGCAAAAAACCCTTTCTTTTGTGCCGTTGAAGCAGTTGTTTGCATGCCATAAAACGGCGTTCAACGTCTCTTGGCTTCAATTCATACGGCACCCAATGGCCTACCTTTCGGATCATTCCCATGGCTTTTAAACGTTTGGAAATGGTTGATTGATCAACTCCCAAAGTTTTTGCAACCTCTTCTTGCGTTTGAGCCGGATCTTGATCGAGCAATTCCTCCAATTCGGTATCCATGAACTTTGGCGGCGCACCCTCCCGTTCTTCGTCTTCCAAGCCAAAATCACCACTTTTAAAGCGTGCAAACCACTTCTGGCACGTTCGCTCAGCTAGAGCATGCTCACCATAAACTTCCACCAAGATACGATGACTTTCGGCTGCTTTTTTCTTCATATTAAAGAATTCCCCGCAAAAACACATTATTTGGCACGAAATTCGACATTTTCAAGTGTGGTAAAAATATTGTTGTTTACGCTTCAAATAAAAAACTTATACTGACGTTTGTGCCTTACGACAGTAGCTCTCCAATGAATGTTTGGAAATGTGGATCGATGGAATAATAATCAAGTTACGCCATCTGTTGTAAAACCGCACGAACTTATTCATAGTCCTATTAGTTTTAAGTCAGAGATTCCCCGAAATTTCGAAAACATGGTTTTTAAAAAAACTCGTTTAAAATCTTATATTTTTTCTATGTAAGTCGAATTCGCTTTCATACACACTACGGCGCGCTCTCTTATTTTAGCTATAACTTTAAAAATTAATAAAATTTCTGTCTGAAATTTTTATAGTATATTTTTAAGATGTTTTTCTTCCGAAAAATGTAAAAAACAGAAATTCGATTTTTTCAACCCGTCACACTGGGCTACTACCTTATATGGAAAAAAACATGAATTCAAATTTTTACTTGGTACTAAAATTTAATTGGCCATAAATCCATAGCCGAATGGGTTGGTGCGTGACTGCCATTAAAAATCAAGAGAGTGCATAGGTGCGAATCTCGGTGAAACACCAAAATTAAGAAAAAGTTTTTTCTAATAAATAGCGGTCGGCCCTCGGCAGGCAATGGCAAACCTCCGAGTGAATTTCTGCCATGAAAAAGCTCCTCATAAAAAATATCTGCCATTCGAATTTTGCTTGAAAGTGTAGGTCCCTCGATTTGTGGAACAACATCAAAACGCACACCACAAATAGGAGGAGGAGCTCGGCCAAATACCCAAAATGGTGTACGCGTCTATTATATTGTATACACAGAAGTTTTCTAGAAATTCTGATAAAAGAAGTTGAAAATTTTGATGAGAATTTTTTTTTTTACATTTGCTAAATTGTTTATAAAGTTTGAAACTTTGATTAATAAACTGTTTGTTATAAAATAAACTACACTTGTACAAAAAATTCAGGAAAAAATAATTGCGAATATGGTGAAAAGTTTAAGATTCAGATAAGAAGCGCAAGCGTCAAGCGTAGAACCTATGAAGGCTATGGTTAGAATTTTTGAACCTTTGCCTTTTTTTATATAATAAAATAAAAAAGAATTCGGTTATACTTTTCTGCTTTGTAAAATAGCAACTCGATAGTTTTCTACTCATTTTCTTTGTTGATATTTCTGCAATTCTAGTAGAATATTACTTGAAAATAAATCTTAGCACAAGCTGATTGCCTATAGTTCTGTGAAAGCTTCCTTCCGTCAATTTGGTATATTTATATAAATACCATATCACAATATTGAAAAACGTTTATCTAGCACTGTCAAGTACTGGAGTGTATTTAATGCATTCGCCTATTCTTCGCATTCTGAGTAACAGAGGTTAAAAGAACACACGGATTTTTTGTTTAACTCTTGCGCGGCAAACAATTGAATAACTTCCCTATTTTTTCTAGACATCAATATATAGTACGTTTGTGCACTTTCCCCTATACTCACTACTCCTAACTACCGAGTACTTGTATGAAATAACATTACATCGGTACTTCAGCTTACATATACTTACGTACATGTACTACTCGTGCGCATTTTTAACAAACGATGAGTGTACTCGTATGTATGTATGTATGTCTGCTCATAAGAGTATTTAGTGAGAGTGACTAAAAATGTTGAAAGTTATCTCTAATTAGCTAAGCTAAGTAAATTTAGCAAATAAAATATAATACATACATATACATATGACATACTTAATTACAACACAACAAAAACTGCTGTCAATAAGCTTCCTTATTTAGTAAAAGTGATCGAAGTGCAATGGCGTATATAAAAATGTATTAAGTGGGATAATGTTTCTAATTTAAAGAGTACTTTAAAGTATAGGTTTGTTTCGGCTTTTTAGGTGAGAAATGAGAGAGATTTGAAATACGATTGGAATCGAAAAAAATATACTCAAAAATTTTGTTTGTGGAAGTGTTCAGCTACTCTATGGAATTATTTTGGATTTATTTAATATAAGATGAGCCGTAAGCCCTGGCTGCTAGTGTCCCTTTTTTTTAAATAATAATTTGTTGTTATTTTCCATATATTAAATAAAAACAAAATATTTAATATAAGATAAACATTAAGTCTTAAGTAATGAGATCCAGCAAACCGGAGACACCATTTTACATATGTTTTTATTTTTTTTGAAGCTGTGAGAAATGAAGAATTGCGTGTCATGTTTTTTTTTTGTTTTTTTTTTTGTAATTTAGTATATTCTTACTCTTAGCAAATTTTTCATTGTTTGAGTTTTATAAATTAGTTTTAGAATAAAAAATCTATTGATAATGAACTACTTTATGTCTATTAAAAGAAATCGGAAGCTCAAATTTTCCAACGTATTTTGTCTGGAAGAATAGGCATGACACTGTCAGCAAAAACAAAAACTTGTGAAAGATCAATGATATTTTGTAGACACTGCCCATTAGGTATCCATGCGGTAAGCCTTGAGATTACTTCAAGTCCTTTCTGCAGAAACTATCTGAAGGACGAGGTGGAAGCACCACAACACCTTCTGCTCAGCTATCCTGCTCTCGTCGGGCAAGGATTTAGACATCTGGGCTCTCACTTTTTCGCTACTGCTACGGATGTTGCGGGCATTAAGCATTACGCAGCTGATGAAATTCATCAGTTGCTTGAAGCAACTAATACGAACGTAAATAGACACCATTGGTCGTCATCCCCTCCTTCAAGCCCCTTCTTCGTTTTTCCCACATATCTGGTTCCTCTTCTCCTCCTTTCCCCCCTGAATTTCTTATCCATCGCTGTATTTCGCTGCTCATTTTACTTTCTGTAATTAGGTTGCAAAGTCGTGTGTTCTTAGCACCCGTAAGGACGCTCTACTCAAAGAGTCCCAGACTCTCACTCTCATAATTTCTACAACACATTCACATGCAGTTCGCGTTATTTTATTTGATTCCAGCACTAGTTAAATATTTTACGTAACTCAATTTTATTTAGTGTGCAATATTTATTGAAAAACAAAGTACACATGTGTTTAAGTCCACTTATAATATATTTGGAATGCAAATAAGCTGTTCAAAGCTATTGTACACTAATATTTTATAATTAGCTTGCATCGCTTTACACCCCGCAGTGCATTTCAGACGTATTTGATTTAAATATTCTCACTAAATATGAATATATATGTATGTTGGTATATGTGCATACAGCCATGTTCGAAATAATGGCACTTTTGTACATCGAAAAAATTAAAGTTGAGGCTACCACTCTAATTACAATTCTACAATTAAAAAAGTAGAAGTCACAGAAAAGTATCACTACCACAGCTGAGGTATGTGAAACCAGAATCAAATGAGTGCCATATGATCTGTAGCCTCGTGGCGTCGGAAGATGATTTAGCCTATCAGAAATTCAAGTTAAAATATTGTATTTTCACTGAGTGGTTCTTTCAAAAGTACGGTTCACTTCCACAAAAGGCGTAAATAAAAACACCAGGTAAAAGAAGTTGGAAAAAGTTGATTCCTAACCACGAAAAAAATTAAAAAAATTTTGCCAGGTAAACGTTTTTCATGTGGCATCATTCTAGAACCCGGCGGCGTTTGTATTTAATAATAATATATTTTTGATTAAGAAAAATGTCACAGTTGTGTATGAAAGCTGTACAAAATTAATATACATATGTATGTACACATGCTTGAGTGTGAGTAATACTAATATAACGAATGTGAATGACTGTACTTTTTTCCATTGATAAAAATTCAAATTTTGTTCATCTCCCACATACGTTTCCAATAATTGAAATGCAAATTGTACACGACAATTATGCATAATTAGCATCATATTTCTGCACCTAATTACTTATTGCATTGTACATTTACCGGCCCAAACGGTTATTTTATACGTGCACTTGCGTTGCCTTCTAAGTACATATACATACCTATTATCCTTCTAATGTTCATTTTTCAAATTATTTGCTCATTTTTGCTCAATGACTTTTAAATGCGTCCCCTCAATCACTTTCTCTCTACTTGCACAAATGATGCAGCAACAACAGTCAACGACTCATTTAGCGGCTGCACATAATCACACATGCGTACACATATTTGCTCATATGATTGTGTGTGGGCAGCTGCTCAAAGTCCAATAAAACTTGTGTACGCGACTATTTGACAATTCGCCTTATCGCCTTGTCGGTTTTTGCTTGGGTTTTTCGGCTATTACTCTCCTACTCTCCCACTCTTCTGCTCTTGTGCTCTCCTGCTGCTTTGTCAATCGATTGTTGTTTACTCGCTGGTACTAGCCGATCACAATAATCAACTAGGCAATATCATTCTATGGCGCCAGCACGTGCACATATCATGTGCTTATGAGTGTATTTATGTGTGTGTGCATGGTTTCAGTAAAAGTCCAGCACCCATAACATATGTTTTTCGGCCTTCTATAAGCACATTCACATTTATACATACATATGGAAGAGTGTAAATACAAAAGTGGATTAGTATAAGAGCAGCATAAATGTGCATACATTTATTTTATCATTGAATTCGTTTTGATTCTTTTCCAAATGCAAATGATCCAATCAAGCCGACAAATGCTAGGTATTATTTTGGAAGTATTCTTTTGCGTTTGACAAATCCCAACGATTTATGAATAGTTAGTATTCCGGGAAGACACCACAATGGCTGAAAATGTTATTCATTGATGAGCAGTGCAGCGTAAATTTTTGATTAAGACAGTTAAGTGCACCACAATGTCAAAAGGCCTCTTTTTTCGCCAAGACCTAGCAAGTGGTGAATAGATGAAGCAAATGAACATTTGTCGGCAACGCGGGGAGAGAGCTGCCTTAAATTATATGTGCTGGTAAGGCAGTGCGGTCTAAAGAGCTATAGCCATACTCGCTAGCGGCGAATCTTACTGGATAACTTTGTTGTTTCTTTCGCTTGCAAATTTTACGGCAAGTTAATCGAGCATAGAGAGCCGAGCGGGGAAATGTCGAATAGAAGAGTCCTAAAAGTACTGAACAGAGTTTTTATCTACATGCAGTTGTACATACATATATATGTATGTACATATGTGCACACGTTGTATGCATAAACTTATTTTATATCGGCAATTAGAAAGCAGTACTTGTTTTAAATGCATTTACACCTTAACGGAGAAAGCCTTTGAGCGTTAACACTTCTAAAGGATATTAGAAATCTCTATATTTTCTTGGCTTAAACCATAAATGAAATTTAAAATAAATATATACATTTATGTATAAAAACTGAAATTTTGTCTAAATATTTGTAATTTTGCTGTACCATCTAGGAGCAGCTCAGAAGTGCTTGTAGAACTTTAAAACCGCCGTTCTTGGCAGCACTTTTTCACACTGGTCGTACAAATTACTTTATGGTTTGGAGCAGATCGATTTCAATAACACAGTTAGTTAAAAAAAAAACCAATTTGGTCGCATAATAAGGAAAAAAACGTTGATGCTTTAATGTGTATTAAGGGGGGCTTTGTGGGTTCAAAATATTGATTTTTTTGGCTTATTAATTTCTACAACATTTCAAAAATATTATCCTAAATTTTCAAGTCTATCCGAATAATCGTTTCGGAGATACAGCCTTTGGAATGTGTGCGCTTCAAGCCACTTTTATTGTTACTCAAAACTTTAAACGCGTTTTTTGTCGGAACCGTGTTTTCAAAGTCGGTTGTCAAATGTTCTCGAAAACTACTCAACCGATCTTGATGAAATTTTACACAGATGTTCGAGATATAATTTACTCGTGCTTGGATGAAGGATCAATTACAACTATTTAAAAAAAAAAAATGTCAAGGAAATTTGACCGAAATTTTAATTTTTTTGGAAAAATGTCTGCCAAAATTCCAATTTTTACTTTCTTTTCTTCCCTTCGTTCAAGCACGAGCTTATAGTCTTAACTAAAACACTTATTTTTGTTTTTTTACTTTTGATGATCCTGTCAGGAGTTATGATGACAAAGCGGATGCACCTTTTTTTCGAGGGGCCACCGGAAATGACGTCACAATGGAGGAGTTTTGATATATATATTTTTTTTGAAAATTTCAGAAATTATTCTTGAGATATGTATCTAAAAGGCAGAAAAGGTTTGAATTAATTAAATAATTTTTTACATAGAAAAACAGAAATATTGAAAATAGACCTTTTTTACTCGACGAAACCCATGTAACCCCTTAAAAACCCCCTCTGAAAGTAAATCCTAGTTAGAGCCCATAATAAAAAAAATTCTTGGAAGTTAGTTATTTTTTTACCAGTAGAGGCTTGCTACTCTTAAAGAGCATTGCTGTCTGTTTTGAAGCCTGCAATTGAGTTTTTTAATTTTTTTTTTGGTTTTTTTTATTGTTTTTTTTTTAGATTTTTTTTCCTTTTTAGAGGTAACACAAAGCATTGAAAGCCAAAGTGTGGCACTCACGTTTCGACTCACAAACCACCTCAGCTCTGTTTACCTTTTTCCCTGGAACTACCGTTAGATATTGCTTGGCGGTGGGTATCAGAAATATTTGAATTCTCCTACATAGTCCAAGGCAAAGCAATCTCAAAGTGGATGCCTGATAGTTTCTGATTCTTTCTCGGTACACAGCTACTAATACAAAAGTAATTGCGGGCGAACGCTCGTCAATCGGCGCGTCTTCCGGTAGGTTTCTGGCTTTTTCTGGCAGTGGATAATTCTCATTCATTCTTGTATATTTAATGTGAGTAACTCTTGCTATTTCTTCGAGTTTCACTTTGGCTACATGGGTTGGTAGTCTCTAAACACGTATCCCGATTTTTTAACAATAATTGCTTTTGAGGAGCTTAAAAACGAAAGCGTCGTGTGTAACCACTTTAAGGTCATTGAAAGTGGTAAGTGATAAATTCTAAGAAAGGCTACTTCTTTGTCTGTACTTGTCTGCTTTTTATTCAAATTATTTCCTCGTGCCAATTTTCGTTTACCTGCGTCGTCTCATCTACAAGAAAAAACCCGAAAGCAATCAAATTTTTGGTATTTACTTTGGCATACGAAGAAATTTTTCGATTTTAGATGAGTTCAGTGATTCCAATTTCTTCTTCTGGGTAAGTTCATACAATGGACTCGGTGATAGGGCTTCTATCGAATTCTTTCAAAAGTCGACAAGTCGTTTGTCACTTGAGGCAACCCGTAATCAAAAATTTGTATGCATACATGCACACATACAAATAATATAAATGTATATGTATATATATACACATATGTATGTAAATAAAAAGCATATGTTGAATACAAAACCACAAAAACACACATACATACACACGTGCATATATAAATATATGGATTGTTATTTACTTACTGCTTATATTTAATTGCATTTAAATACGAATACTTTTACATACATACATTCGTAAGTATTTATAAGCACTGATTAGTATTTTATTTCTAACACATACACACACGCACGAATGTACACACACATTTGTGAGAGAGATCTCAGGCTGTGAAGTGTGCGAAAAACAGCAAATAAGTTATAATTTTGCAAAATTTGCATTACAAGTGGCAGCGAAATAAATTTATTATGTGAACTTATTTGTTCCAAAAATATAAAACGATTGTGAAAAGGCAATTGCCTTTGATGACAATGAGTTTATGTACTTATTTATGTGGGATAAATTTTTATTTTTGTATTATTTGATGCTGAAAAGATTTTTTTTAATATTTTATACATTTATACATGCACTTTCATATGTACATAAATATATTTCTGGTGTAAAAAATTATTTAATTTAAAGGTAATAAATTATTCAAAAAACTGAGTATTGTACTGGTACTTTAAGGGGGTCTTCTACCGTCACGGTTTGAAAAAATCGATTTTTTTTTTTTTAGATTTTTTAAAAGCTACTAATGTTAAGAGTATGCTATAAAGAGGGTTTTATGAAAAACATGTTCCTTCATGAGCATTTCGGGGAGAATACATGCATGCGCGTGGCATTTTCGAGCGTTTCTTTATCTTTAAACGCCTTTTCCCGAAAGTTGACTTTTTTCAACTTTCTGGTCACACATCTACTATAAATATTTGTCGAATTCATTCCATCTTTTTTCCAGTTATTCAGTGAACATCTCGCTATGTTTTCCCAGACCACTTTTTTCAATTTTTGATTAGTTTAATTTTGCGGGCCTCTAAAGTGTAAAAAAAAGAGGAAATTTTCAAACTTTTTTTTTAAAATCACGCATTTTTTACAAATTTCAAAATATTTAAAATCGCCACTGGGAAAACATAGCCAACGCTACACTTTATGATAAAAAAAAATTTTTTTTTGATTTCAGATAAGTAAAATGGTCGATCGCGTGCCACAAAGTCGCCTAGGACATTTTTACAAGGGCAACCTCGAGGACGGTTCAAGGACACAGGGCCAAAGAATTCGATTTGAAAAATATATTTTTAAATAGTGCAAACTTGTGCAAATTAAATAAAAAAAATCTGATTTCATTATCTCAAGTGTTTGCTTTGTAATTAATTCCCAAAAATAGGCCCGAGATTAAGGCGCGACGGTAGAAGACCCCCTTAAATGAAATTCTTAAAATAAAACTAAATTGCTTATCAGGATCGGAGGCAAGAAGAGAATAATGCAACTAGTTTGTGAATAACTTTTTTTATATGCATTAGAAAAATCTGATCTCTGCTTTGGAGTTCTTGTCTCGAAATGCGCCATGTGAGTTTTATTGAGCTTTTTCTAGCGCGAAATTCCATTCGACCAAAAATTCAGGGTATTACTATATTTCAAGTCATTTTTGGTAAGGTTTTGCAGACATCTGTTGTTAAGACCTATGCATTTTCAAGCTGAATTGTCGCACAATAATATTTTATTACTTCAGGTTTGAAAGTTTAAGCTTGTGACTGCTCCTAAAAATACTGTTACGCCACAATATTTGATCTATGGTTGATCCACTAGATCACACATAGGCCAGAAATTGATCCATAGTGATACCAAGTCCTAGTATGGAAAGTTCATTTAATATTTTTTCTTTAATACAGAATTTGGATATTTTATGTAAGTAAGCTGCTCATTTTTTGATCTGCCATGAAATGATTCAGAACCCGAGCAGTTATAATAGGTCTATGAATAAGTTCGTGCGGTTTTTTTCGAAATTTGAATTTCGGATCATTCCCATGGCTTTTAAACGTTTGGAAATGGTTGATTGATCAACTCCCAAAGTTTTTGCAACCTCTTCTTGCGTTTGAGCCGGATCTTGATCGAGCAATTCCTCCAATTCGGTATCCATGAACTTTGGCGGCGCGGCCAAAATCACCACTTTTAAAGCGTGCAAACCACTTCTGGCACGTTCGCTCAGCTAGAGCATGCTCACCATAACACACATTATTTGGCACGAAATTCGACATTTTCAAGTGTGGTAAAAATATTATTGTTTACGCTTCAAATAAAAAACTTATACTGACGTTTGTGCCTTACGACAGTAGCTCTCCAATGAATGTTTGGAAATGTGGATCGATGGAATAATAATCAAGTTACGCCATCTGTTGTATTATATACCAGTAACTATCTCAGGAATAGATATAATTTCATTCAACTCCGGTTGGAGCGTAGGGTCAGCTGATTCCAGTATACAGTTTACAGGTTTTGATTGAAAAGTAGTGAGCCTTATCTTTTTAAGCAGTTTTATTAAACCGATTGGCTTATACAACTAATATTCTTCAAAATAGGACCCTTGAGCGTCAATACACCGCTGGTAGCGGTCCTTCCACTGCAGGAAATATTTTTTAAACTCATCCGCCGGAATCGCGTTCAATTCGGCTGTCACAGTTTTTCGGATCGCCTCGATGGAGTCGAAACGCCTCCCCTTCAGCTTTCTTTTCAGGCGCAGGAACAAGAAGAAGTCCGGAAGGGACAGGTCTGGGCTGTAGGGAGGGTGGGGAAGCACCGGAACCCCCATTTTGGCCAATGCAGAGGTGCAGAAGAAGGCGGTGTGCGCCGGCGCATTGTCGTGATGATGGACGATGCCTCGAGAGTCGAAAAAGATGATCAGGATGGTTTTGACCTTAGATTTTGACATGCGCGCCTTCTTGGGTCGTGGTGACTTGTGCCACCGTTTTCCCTGGGCACTGGACAGAGATTGGTCCCCGTAAACCTCCTTGAGTAGTCCAATGGTTTCGGTATTCGTTTTGTTTAGCTTTACGCAAAATTTGATCGAGTAACGTTGCTCCAACGATCGCTGCATTTTCGCCACTGCAAAATCCTAACACACTTTTAAAACAACTTTCACGCGCGGAGCGATGTTGACTGCACCGCTGTTGCCAGCGAACTGGGACCGGTTTCTAGTGGAAGGAGAAGGTCCAACGATCATTTTCCCCCACCAGCCGATTCGGTTGATCGCTTGGCAGACGCTCCGCGCGGGAAGGCTCATTACTTTTCAATCAAACCCTGTATTTTAAAAAGGTGTAGGATTGGCCCAGGTTTTCTAGTCAAATACGAGGTCTGCTACCTTTGATAGCATATAGCTACTGCTTGGACTTTGGATGGACCAGTGATGCACGTTTATGTAGCGAGTCGCTTGATAGAAGGCACTAACCTAGGGACAGACGTTACATTCTGCCTTGTAACAGAATTGTGTTATAAGAATTATTCTTAGGTTCGGTGCTCACCCTCGAGCTTACCGCCTTAAGAGTCCCTGTCGGTAGCTACTCTTCCGCAGGCAGCGCTCTCAGGAGCATTGCACAAGACGACAACCCTAGAGGAGGATCTCAGGAAAGGAAAATTTTGCAAACTTTTTTATCCTTGTAAAATGAATCACTTTTGAAAACTCTATTGAAACATGTTTTTATGAACTTGGGTTTTCCGATGTAAATTTCTTCTACTTTTTTATTAAAAAAAATAATAATTTTAATAAAACAAAAAATTAATAATATGAAAAAGTTAAACAAAAACTAATTTAAAATTGGTCAGGCAATGAGGAATGAAATGAGTTTTAATAGTTCCTTTAACTAACGTTTGGCAACTCTGTAAACTTTATTATTCCTTGTTTACAATATTTGCCGACCGTTGAAATGCGCTTTTCATACTGAGTTACTGGCATTTGTATGCAGCTATGCGCAAATTAGGAAGCTTCAATGGATTGGATGCCTCGGCGTTTATTCTGACAAGAGCGTTTAACTCAGGGCATTTTTAACATTAAACATTAAAAACATTTTTAAGAATAAAATCAACGAGTATTTTGCATGGCGGGCACCAAATGCAGCAAAAATCACGGTTTCAAATAGCAGCTAAATTAGCGCAAAATTAAAAACTTAAATAAAAAAATGTGTTTTATAAGATGATAGAGTTGATACTTGTATTAATTTTTTATTATTCGAAAATGCAGCTTTAACAGATTTTATGCCATTTTTTTTTTTGGTTTTGACAAAAGTAAAAATTGATTTGAAAATATTTTGTACAAGATTTTTTATTATTTTTCTATTCTTATTTAAGTTTGTTTAGTAATAAAAAATTTAATTGCAAACTATTTTGTAAAATACTTTTTATTATTTTTCTATTTTTATTTGAAGTTTTGAGTTTTTCTAACAAAAAGTTTGATTCAAAATATTTTGTAAAATATTTTTTATTATTTTTGTATTTTTATTTGATTTTTGTTTTTGTTTTATTTTTTTTATTACAAACCTTTTTAGTTATTAGTAATTTATTTTATTAAATTTTTTATCATTACTATTACTTTTCTTTTTTTTTTATTAAAAAAAAATCTTTTTGATTAAATATCATTTTATAAGAAATTTGTATTGCATTTAACTCAAAAATCCTAATAAAATTTTTATTACTTTTATGGCGAAAAAAATTGTCACAGAAAACTTTCACAAACTCTAATTATCACAATAAAATTTGCAATTATGTATTTTTGTTTTATTGGAAACTTTTGTTCAAGTTTTTTTTTATTATAAAGGGTGGTTAAGTTTTAAGGGCCGGTGTTGATTTTGAATAAAATACAATTTTTTGAGAAAATTATTTCCATTTCTCTTTATTATGATAATACTGGTATGGCGCAATTACGTATGGAACAAAATATCGCCCAAATATCGCCCACCTCCATCCGATGGTTCAAATTTTCGATGACGCTGAGGCATAATTGAGGTTCTATGCCGTTAATGTGCCGAATTATCTCATCCTTTAGCTCTTGAATTGTTGCTGGCCCTTGAAATTTAACCACCCTTTACAAAGTTTTTTTTAATTACAAAATATTTTATTACAGAATCTTTTTCCCCCCATTTTTTTATTATAATTTTTTTATGTTCTGGTTATAAATTGTTAAATCATATACATCATTTTTTTTACTAAAATATCCAAATTTAATATTTTTTATTTTTATATGAAAAAAAAGTTATTACAAACAAATCTGACAAGCTCTAATTATCACAAAATAGTATTGACTTTATTGCTTAAATGTAGCAAATTAGACCACAATAATAACAATAGACTACAATAACAACAACAAATACATCAATAGCAGTCAATCCGCCCGCATGATCACAACGCCAAGCAAAAATGTAAATAGATTTAAATATTTTTAAATACCGCCAAAAATTAGCAACAACAAAATGACATGAGAAATATGTGCCACGTAAATAAAACAACACAGAACAAAAATAACAACATCACAATACATACATATGTATGTAAGTATGTACATATTTATTTATATTCACATAAGTTTTCATTGTACATAACAGAGATTAGCCGTATGAATTTCGAACTGCTGACAGCCAGCAACTATTTAATGAGAGCGAAATTATAAAGCATCGAAAATAGAATATTTTACTAGAAAATTTCACTTTTTTTTTGACTTATCTAATTTTTCCTTCGTTTTATTTTGATTCTTTATTTTTTAAATACCTAAACACCCCATGCCGGTCCAAATTCAAGACAAACTTTTGTTTATGTACCAAAACAAATGCAAATAAAGTGGAAAGTAAATATAAAATCAAAAAGGTTGTGAAAAAAAAATATTATTAAATTACTATTTATAACTTTTTACAGTTGAAAGCATCAAACTGAAACTATATGATTTTAGAAAGTCTTCATAAAACACTAATAAATTTTGATTTTCCGCCAAAAATGCAATTCCGCAAACTGCTGAATTTTTTGTGCCTATACTGACAGCTGTTTTGTACTGCCGTCACGTACTTACTTCCTTTGTTTTTTTTTTTTTTTTGATAACAAATTTGAGCATTTTCATATGCTTTGCGAACTTTACTATTGTAAAATTTGCTTCCTCTTAGTATCTATGGATACGTTATTCAGAATCGCATTCATACAGTCTGTACTTTTTATAATACGACATGAGCTTATTTATTCTTAAATGAACCAAAAAATTTTCCACAAAATCATACGAAATAATAAATAAATAAAGAAATATCCGAGTATAAATGTACTTATAACTGGCCAAAACAAAAACAACCTCTATAACTAATAAAGTACTTGCAATAAAATTAGGTGAAAAAATCGTAAAAATAAAATGACAACCTTATCTGTAATTAAACGGCTGGAATAGTCATACATTCCAAGTAAACAACTGTCTGACGTTGATATTGCGAACATTATATGTTTAATATTTCTAATAACTCTTCAAATCACTATGCAAATAAAAATATAGTTGAAAAAAAACTGTACTACTATCAGATATACAAATAACACTATAAAAAATATGCCACTAAAAATCGATAATGGCTCGCAACCATATAGATTATACTATTTTTACAAATTAAAAACTTGTTGAGGAAAAGCAAGAAACATTTTTTTTTTTAAATCGATAACATTCTATCACGTGTGGACTAAAGTAAGTTAAAAAGTTTTTTACGCAATTGCTGGTAAGATAAGGCTGATATTGTCTTTTTTTCTTGTTTTTGTTTCTTGTTATTCTAGAAAATCAACTTTTGCTATACAATTCATACTTATGTGTATACTTTGTTAGACATATGTACTTATTCGATATATAGGTTACCCCATCGTATTGGAAAAATAAGTTCACTTATGAGTGTATAACTATGTATGTAAACATTTTTATAGCTTTAGCAGACTTTATTATTCGAACCATTTAAGAACGTAATCGCGTTTATGTCCTCCAAACGTCTTCACTGATTACATTCCCAACAGTTTCAGTACCCCTCAATGTCCGAAATATGTGCATACCCTGCAGGAAATCGGCTATTACCTAGTATAGTACGCTATGTCTACCTCGCTGCCATGACAGCAAAAGCGAAATTCTAAAAGGGCCAGGAAGTGGCATTTGTCTCCCGACGCAATAGTGCCGAAGCAAATCAATAAAAGTTGTGTTTAAAAAAGAGAATTATAACACAACTCGAACTGATACCACTGATGAAACATTTGACAAGCTTTGGTTTTAGGGCAACAAAAAAATTTCCGTTAATCAATTAGTTGTAATTTTAATTTACTTTGATTTTAATTTCAATAATAATTTAAATTTTAATATTCATTTTAATTTTAATATACATTTTAATTTTAATTTTTAACGCAATCTAAATTTCAATATTAATTTCTTTTTTAATATTATTTTAGTTTTAATGTTAATGTTAATATCAATGCTAATGTTGACTTTAATTTTAATGCTAATCCTAATGTTAATGTTAATGCTAATGCTTCTGTTAAAGCTGATGTTAGTTTTAATGTTAATGCTAATGTTAATGTTAAAGCTGATGTTAGTTTTAATGTTAATGCTAATGTTAATGTTAAAGCTGATGTTAGTTTTAATGCTAATGTTAAAGTTGATGTTAATATTAATGTAAATGTTAACTTCCAATTTCCCCTACCTGATCATTGCAGTATATTTCAAGCGTAAGTCACAGCTATAAAGGGGGAACTTACAGCGATAAAAACAAGAGAAGTATTCACAAATGAAGTGTTCATTTACCCAGACAGTCAATCACCCAGACAGAAAATCACCTATAAAAGCGCTAGACTCCAGAGCACTTTCGTCAGAAACAGTCATACTCGTACAATGTTTTAAACTTCATTCTACGTCATTCTCAATACTACAAAGTACACCTTATCTGGATGCCAGGCCATAGGAATATAGCAGGAAACTGCAAAGCAGATGAACTTTCTAGAATAGGTATCCAATATATTTGTAAAATATCAAATTGGATAAAAAGTTGATAGATAGGGAAGCCACTGATAGATAGGGAAACCATCAACATAGTAAATACAATTTGGCTAACGAAGATACTCAAGTTAATTTTAAGTTAATTATATACATTTGAAGTATTTTTAATTTAATTTTTTTTATTCAAGTATAAGAATTTATAAATATATTTCATATATTTAAGAAACTGTTGTCGAACGCTCTCTGCTTTACATGTAAGCGCGTGCTAGAATACATCCGAACCAGACGATGCTAAAGTATTAAATGTCAAAATGTCGCGGAAACATTTTTGTCCGTGTGCACGCGAATGAAACATCAAAAGAGAATTTCCAGTGTCTCCCTTCCAGATGTCTCCTCGTGTAAATCGGGACTAAGCAAGGTGGATTTATTAAGGTGACAGCATTCACCCAGCTGAATTTTTCACCGTAGGTATGGCTTACGTCAAAATGATATGCTTTGTTTGTATGTATTGGTATGTTTACATTCGTATGTTTACATTTGCTTGCTGATTTTGACGTGATGGTTGGACCAAACGCAACAACAAATACATGTAGGGTTTTACTTATATGTGTTTGCTGTCACCTGTAATAAATTCGCCTTGGGACTAAGCAAACAGATATGGCCGAATATTGAGCGGCCGCTCAAAAAGCCTGTTGGGATTTAATAGAGAAGTTACAGTGAAACGTAATAGGTGTATTAACTGGTTATTGTTTCATAGCTAAACATGCCAGAAGGTTGGGGCTCACATACTTTGATTTTTGTAGAAGCTTCTTAGTACAGAAGAAGAGGAAACAATCAGACAACTCTTATGTGAGTGTGAAGGCTTAGCCAAAAGGGGCCTTCGCAATCTTTCAGTGCATTCTTAACAGATGTAGCGGATGTGTCTAAAATTAACACAGCTTTGCTGGTTTATAAGAGCCATAGAATGGTTTGAAAAGCAACCCATAGTATGAGGATAGATTCCAGTGGTATCACAATGGATTTATGACAGGTATAAGTGTGTCCTTACAATCCTTAGGTAGGTAGTTAATTTTAATTTTGACATACATACGTGCAGTTATGTTGTTGGCCAACAGGTGGTTGGCGACAATTATTGAAAGGGAGTTTGCACTGAATCAGAAATCAGTTCCTTATAGGGCATTTAATAGTATATATAAGTATATGTTTTTCATTTGTATGTATGAAGAGAATACAAATATATTGTTTTTATTAAAATTATTAATGGTAGTAACATTTTAAGGCGATGTGGTATTTTTTATTAATTCCTTACACTTCTAATAATTCTAATAATTATACTTCACTGCCTTCAGTACGTAGATATTATATATTATACTTAAAGTTAAAAAAAAACGAGAATGCAACATTTGTTTATGAGTATTGATGGAAAACTTATCAACTTATGAATGTGGCGTCGTAAATTCAAATCATGGAAAAATCTGGAATTGTCTCGCTTCTACTAATTTAGAACCATTAGCGGTCTGCGTTTCTTCCCTTTTTCATTCATATGTAAGTACATAGGTACATACATATTCAGTGATAGGGCATGAAGTTCAAAGCTTCACGTGTCATTTTCAGTTTGAGTAACTGAGCCTTGAGAAACTGCGCTACTCCAATGAGTTGTCATGGTTCCTGAAAATTTCGCTTCAAATTTGCTCAATTTTCACTAAATTAGCGCGTGTATTTGATTGCGTCACCCAAACCGCCTTATTGCTTGGCGAAGGCTTTCAAAAATTATCCGCTGGCACGCGTATGAATTGCGATAATTGATAAAATCAGCGATAGGTTTGATTGGCTCTTGCTTTGTGCGCAAATTGACTGATTTATTGATTAAAAAGCATTTCAGTGGTAGTGACACCAGCAATTGCTTGATTTTTCTGAATTTATTTGTTGTTATTTTATCATACTTTTTTATCTATCTTTTTTATGATTTTTTCTTTTTCGTTTTTTTTTTTTTAGTAATTGCCGTCATTTCTCTGCACTTGGCTGCGGTAGTTTAGTATTTTTTTTAGTTTCCTGTAAAATATTGCGACTAAAACAGTTTGTTTTTAATTGTTTTTGCATTTTTATAATTGTGATTTATTGTTGTGCTATGAGATAGCACCTTGCTAGAGCAGCGCTCTAAATTTCAAGGGATTCGGTTGAATGTTCGTATTCAGAGGTTTCTGAGGAGGCTACCTTTGAATACGAATTTAAAGCCAGATTTATAATATAAAATGACGATCTGAACTTTATATCGTTTTTAATTTTCATTTAAACTTCATAGCCTAATTTAAAAAGAAGTTGATTTCTTAACTGTTTTTGTTTTCCTTCTGTTTAAAAATCTCTGATTGAAATTTCTTGGAAGACAACCAATGTTGGCACTCTTAACTTAGTAAAATTGGTGATTTTAACTTATTGCACATTTTTATATTGAGTTTATTGACTGGTGCGACGAGGTGATTGCCTTGAAATAAATACATTAATTATTTAAATACAAATTAAAAAATCATCACATATAAATTTTTCAATGACAAAGGCATCTTATCAATAACAGTGCAATATTCCAATAATGCTTGATTGGTGGCAATTAATTATTTTCCACGAGTGAAGTAAAAATAAATAAAAATACATTAAATAAATGTTGGAGAAAAGTGCGAACATTAGCACCGGATTTGCGCTGAGTAACGCCATCTGCCACGCTGAAAAATGTCGCTCCATTACTTACATCTTCTATGAAAAAGTTTCAAAATAATTAATTTCACAATTTGATATGTCGTCTGAGTAGAATACGTGGAACCGTGTAGCTTCTAGAACTAAGTTTTTCTTATTACATACTTACATACGTACTTGAACAAATACTTCTATACAAATCATATATACATTTGTATGTACATCTATTCATATGCGCCATAAGTTCTCTACCAAATTTCTGGCTTATCATTTTCTTGAATTTATGAGTAAAAGAAAATTAAAAAATATTTTTTTTGATTGGTGGCAATTAATTATTTTCCACGAGTGAAATCAAAATAAATAAAAATACGTTGAATAAATGTTGGAGAAAAGTGCGAACATTAGCACCGGATTTTTTTAATTTTTATTGTTAGGTAACCTTGAAGTTACCAAAACGCTTTTTATTCATATGTGGGGGAGCATGCAAACTCATTAACCTGGAGCGCCGTTTAAGGAAAGTTAATTTTTTTTTGTGCTAAGGCTTTAAATAAGCTCGGAATAAGAACTTCCGTAATACAAGTTTCAGTTTTTCCGGAAGATAAATGAAATTTTAACCAAATTTTGTTCCTTTAATTAATAACAACTTGAGTGGAATTTTTTGTACTAATTTTAGCATTCAACTGATTTACTGCTCAGCCACAATTTGTAATTAAATACAAAACTTATGGTGAATAAATGTGGAATATATGCATGTCAGGAATGACAATATTCACAGTAATTGGTGATCCCGAAATTTCGGGATACATTTAATATAATCCCGAAATCCCAGGATGCATCCAGGAACGACATTTTTTTTTAATTAAATAAAAATTAAATTAGATAAAATTTGTATATTAATTGTTAAGTTTGAAGCAACACAAATAAACAATTCTGTAGTACACAAACAGTAAAACTCCATAGAGAGGTAGAAAAACAACGTAACCTACAACAAAAAATTTTCTACAGCCCATGGGCTTCAGTTATGCACAGTTTTGCCTGCAATATTTCATTCAATTCAATCTTTTATTTTGGTTTTGAGAAAAAAAAATTATTTATACAATTTATTTTAACTTTTATGGTGCCTGCATGAAGACTGCACGTAGTCGCGCCAGCCTGAAATATACTAAAAAAATTTCACAGTAGCTTCAATGTCTAACTTGTTCTACTCGATTTTTAGAATTTCCTGATAATTTTTAAGATTTGAAGTTACTTAAGATTTCTACACAATGGATTTTAGATGGATTAAGAAAGGAACGCATAACTTTTTAAGAAAGGAACGCATAACTTTTTAAAAATCCTATATGGAACTACCAAGGGCACAGGATGGACGCTATTGATCGAACAAGGAATGAAAAAAAATGTAATATAAAGATAGTAGCTGCGGCAAAAAATTCGGGCTCCCAAAGCATAAGTCTAGAAATTAGTTTACCGATGAGAGCAAACGTCGTGCAAAGCAAAATTTAGAACGAGATTTGCACTACTCGATTGAGAAAAAATTACCAAAATTACGAAAATGAGTCTCACTTCGATTTGCTGAGAATGCAAACTCTGCAATAAACAATCGGGATAAGTTTTATTTTTGAATGAAAAAAGTTGCACTTAGATGGTTCAGGGGGAAATAACAAATGCTGACGCTGTAAAGTCTCTCCCGCGATAATGCACCAGCAGCTGTACTTTGAAGATGAAACTCTCATGGCCTCTGAGAAATACGCGTGGCTGTTGGGGAAAGTTTTTTCTTTAAATCGCCGTTTAGTGTGACCCGATGCAATAAGTACAACGCAAGATATGTTTAAATGTCGCGCTCAATTGACAAAATACGACATTACTTTTTTCCCAACCAATATAATAATTTCTCACTAACAAAACCATCTTCTACTAGTGGGGACCAGCTACAGGCATCTGTGGACGGCGACTACCCTAATTTTCTTTCCAAATTCCACCGTACTTGCTAGAACACAATAATCATGACTCTTATTCCATTTCTGAATTTGGAATAGCAAATTTTCTTAAAACCTGGTTAACACCCTTAAAAGCCATTTGGAATTCTACAATACAATAAGATTTCCCTCAATAACTTTTTCTCTTTGGTGCACCAGTTACATGCATGAGTTCATTTTGTAAAAACGGCACGCCTTCTATAAGCAAATATAATCAGCAGCTAAGCAAAAAATCTTCAAAAGATCACAAGTTTTATAATTATTTTTACCCATATGCAAATTGCGTGAAATTTTTACGATAATGCACAGTCATGCCAATTGGCATGCTCAAAAATGCAAAACAAAATGAAACAACAAAAAAGTGTTAAAATTAAGTAACGATATTGTCGCTGAAAATACCACAAACAGCAACAAGGCTTCAAAAAAAGCGCAACCATTTCGAAACGCTGTGAAATGTCATATAAAATATACATATGTACATGTACATATATGTATTTACATATATAAGCTGTGCTTATCTGCAAGAGAACAACAAAATACATTTATAAATATAGAAAAACTTTGAAAATCAAAAAATTAATTAAAGTCCTAAAAACCACAATTTTTTCCTATTTATAAATAACCATTGAACACGTTGTGCGCCGTCAATCACGTGAATATGCGCGCACAAACAAATAGAGAGTAAAATTTATGTATATAAAAATATGCGCGAGAGCAGAAGGGAGTACTATTTTCGCCATGTGGCTATGTTTTTAGATTGCTAATCGGATAGTAGGTGTTGGTAGTAGTACATAGTAGCGGCAGCGACTGAATGAAGTGAGTCGCGCCTCCAACACAACTCCGCGTTGCCGTCGCCATCATTATAACGGCACGAGCAAATAGCAAATGGTTGAATAGAGCACGTTTACCACGTTGGTATATTATTATTATTATACAGGGTGGTTTGCCACTTGAGTATGAACTATATAATTTAGTTAAAAAGGTAATTCAATTTTATTTCTTTTTTTTTTTGTAACGGCTTTTAAAGGATAGATAGAATGTAAATGACCTCCACACTAAATAAATGAGCTTAATACATAATTGCATCTTATCACAAAATGATTGTTGCATTACCGATAAATATTTGAGAAATGCTTGGAGTCAGTTAAATCACTACAGCTTTAGAACTTATTGACAAGATTAAACAATTTATTTGTTTGTTATTTAATTTTAGTAGCCAATTTTTAATAAAATACAGTTTATTATCCTAAAACAGAAAATCAAATTTCGGGTATGTAAATTTTTAATAAAATACAGTTTATTATCCTAAAAAAAAATTCAAAATTTCGGTTACGTAAATTTTTAATAAAATACAGTTCATTATCCTAAACAAAATTAAAAATTTCGTGTATGCAATTTTATAGCCGATGGAATTTCGGTACAATAAGTGCAAATCTCAAGTGGCTGAAAAAACGCGTTGACGGTATTGCACATTTTTGCTTTATAACGAAGGTTCGATTAAATAAATTGTCAAAACTTACCAATAAGTCGCTTTCCTACACGTGATATACAGAATGCAGATGTGTGGCCAGTATTGGACCGTTAACCGGCTATCAACTGATTTGCTTACGTCATGGGAGTTGTGGCAGTGGCTTACGAAAACACTAAGATTGTGTTGATGATATGCAAAAAAAAAAAAAAAATAAAGAAACCTACACTCATCGTAATTCGTTGCCGTCTGGACAACGACTGATTGGATGAATATTGAAATGAATAGGCTGAATTCTGCTGCCGAGTCCCCGATGACGTGACAGACGAAGTGACTCACACAATTTTGCGTCGGTTGGCCAAACCATGGTAATCTATCATCCTTGTGTGAAATATGAAATTCGTACAGTAGCCCCTAGATATGGTTTCATTCTCATTCAACATTTGAAGAATCCTCTGGCAAAAGTCGAGGGGACTGGGCAAGCCTGCGGTTTAGAATTGCTTGTAATTTAAGCCCTATAAAGGGGTGATACATGTCAACAGTAATACAGATTTGAGCAGATACCAGCATTCTGAAATGACCTGTACGAAGTGCCGGCTGTCGACTTTCGGTGATAAGATGTTCGATAAACTGTTCTATATCGCGAAAAAAGTTTACTAGCCACCATTTCCAGATCACCTGCTCGAAGGTGTGCCACCAAATGCCGCACCTCCTTTTGGATGGAAATTTCTAACTCCAAAGGGTGATATTGTCGCACAAATCAAGATGTGTTTTATCCCAACTGCCGGTTTTTATTAAAGTTTAATAGAATTTTGTAAATGAAATAGATTTATTTGATTATTTGTTAAAAAAAAAATAATTATAATACATTTTGCTTTTGGCAACGTATTTCATCAGGCACCCTGTACCCATCGTGGCGTTGTAAACCAATATTGATATTGTATTTAAGTTAGAGCAGCACCATCAACAATGGACAGCCGCTGATCTACACGTCAATGATAGAAATTTAAAAAAAATACCCACACACACATAGGTACATATACATTGTTTTAATCGGCTAACCCACGAGCAACATACATACACACATGCATGTGAACACTTTTTTTTTTTTTGTTTTTCAAATACGCGACCTCAACAAGTGAGCATGCGTGAGAGACAAAGAAGTAGTGATACTGAGAAATTAATTCCTATGTTTTGAGTTCGTGAAACGATCGAATGGTAATCGCTAGAGCGCGCTGGTATCTAGTAATTGCGCATTCATGTGCGAAGGCAATACACAAAAAGACATAAATAAACAAGAAAAACAATTACAATGCATGCTAGCAAAAACACATGCTACGCGTGAGTGGCACATGGCTAAAAATACACGCAATGCAAGTGGCCAAATAGCAGTAGCGCCAACAATGACAACACCAACAAAGCAACATTCCCAGGCGGCGACGAAATCGCACGAGACTTCGCGATCTCGTTGGAACTATGTATGTAGTCATAGTCATGCAGTGCCTTACAACAACCTAGTTTAATGTGTAAGCACTATGTGCGTATGGGTAAGTGCAATGCATGGCCGGTCGCTAGTTAACGAACAAAAAGCTGAAAACGAACGAATTGAAGAAGGAGAAGATCAACTTCGGCAACGTCATCGCACACTGAGTCATAAAGTCGGTTCAAAGGCCTAATGCTAAGCAGGCAGTGCAAAAGCAAAAACCAAAAACAATTGCGTGATGAAAGAGGCCGAGCAAAGGAAAACAGGTCTAACTGCTCAAATATATTCAATTAAATGCGAACGAAGGAAATTCCAAACAAAAAAGGCAGAAAAATAAAACCCACAGAGAATTCATTTGAACTGCACCTGCAAGTAGGCTGGATGCAACGTTCATAACCATGCACATACATACGCAAATACACAACAATGGTAAGCAAAGTAAGCTGCGCTAGCTAAAATTAGTTGTTTAGAACAACTAACAGGCGGTGTTTGAAGATTTAGAATAATAAATTCAAAGGCGTAACTTCATTTAAGCACTTTCATGGAAGTTCGAGGAACTTCACTAAAATGCAAATACATGTTTTTAACTCAATATTTATACCTTTGGCTGCACGCAAATATTAAGATTAATATTTCTATGCAATAACTGCCTGAGTTGATTTAAAAAAGAATTGAGTTGTGTATGCTAACAAGCCCATATATGTACAAGGTGGCGCAAAATTAATCGACTTAACTTTGTTTTTGAAAAAATTTGTAATAAATAAAAAAAAGATGATTTTGAGTGGTGAAATATTTATTTTGCGCGCTTCAATGCTCTCTGTTTGTATACTACGGCTGTCTAGAAACCTTCTGAGTATGCAGTTTTCTAGCTACTATAATTCAGTTTTAGTATAATAAAGTATAAGTTTAAAGTCGCTTAAAAGTCGCGTTGATTTTTGTCATATTTTTATTTTTGCTCTTGCTACGATATTGAGTATTTTCTTTCATATCAAAAACAAATATATACATATATACATATAATTCGCGCTTACACCCTTTTTGGGTGTTGGGCCGAGCTCTCCTCCTATTTGTTGCGTGCGTCTTGATGTTCTTCCGCAAATGGAGGGACCTACAGCAAATATTTCTTATGAGAAGCTTTTTAATGGCACAAAAAATACTCCCATAAATAAAAAATCTCATCGAACGAATAAGGTAAACTTTACTTTATTATTCTTAACTCTAAAGTGCACTTTCATCTTTTTTGTTTTCTTAATTATCTAATAAAAATAAATTTGCTAGTTCCGAATCTACTATTCAAATATTTTAAAGCCTGGTAATGCCAATGTGCAAAGCCACCTCACATTCTGTCTTCACATCGCCTTCTATATTTGGTTTTTATCCATTTTAAACCTCAATATGAACTTTAAAGAGCACTTCCCCTAATCTGTAAAGAGTACAACAAACTTCCGAGAAAAAGAAAATTTGTTTGAAACTTGAATTTCTTAAACCTAAATTGACCCAAGGCAGCAGTGAAACTATAAAAACAATCTCCATAATAAAGTGAGCTTTAATAATTAAGTTACTTGAGGAAATGGTCCCAAGAATAAATAAATATGATTAAATTCTAGCGTTTCAATCCGAAATTTCTAGAATTCGATACCAAAATCCACTATTGCAAATTTTTATTTTCCGTATTTTCTTCCATCAGTTGGAATACTCAGTTTTGAATTTCATTAACAAATATTTGAAGACTGCATTCTGGGTTGTTGTTGTTGTAGCAGCAATACTAACATTCTGCATTCTGGGTATTTTTCTTTGCTTTCAACATCCACGTCTTCTGTTGCTTTCAAACAATTCGTAAACAAGTTTTGTAAAATACCAGTGAATACAAAAATAACAACTACACTATTAGCAAGAAACAATGAGTGTAAAAAGTGCAGAGTCGAATTAAAGAACAAACACAACAATAACAAGAGGATTCCCTTGAGGTTGGTTAAAAGCTAAGAATAGAATTGTTCTTTACTGCTAATGGTTTGTGGCTAAAAATAATCAAATGACATTGCACGTTCCAGGCTTGTTCATACCTTGGAATGCCTACGTATGCAATGTAATATAATATACATACATACATGCATACACATTCGCATACTTGCGAATTTCAGTTGCTGACGCAGAAGAAGTGATAGTTACGTTAATAGCAACATAAATAAGGGCACGAACAAGAGCAACAACAACAAAGAGGGCAGTAGAATGTACCTTTAAATATGGAACGCATTGCAGATTAAAGCAATTAAATCAAGTTAATTATGAATTGCATTATTCTCACTTTACTAAATATGGAAAATTCTGAGTTGCAAATACGAATGCATTTCATATTCATCAAACATTTAATGGCAATTTTTATAACCTTTTTTTAATGTGCGGTAATAACATGATATATATATATATATAGGTGCATATATATGGGTGCATGTATGTATATATGTATGAATATTTCCGTGGTAATATTTTCGTAACAAGCAGGCACGCTTAATTATTTCAAATTGCTTATGCAATCCTTTGAGTAATTCATGCAAATTTCGTATGAAAAAAGTAATTAGTTAAGCAATTTTTATAATTTTTAAATTTTTTTTTTTTTGTTCCAAGTCGAGTGGAAACACCCTAAATGTAAATATTTATATGCAACTGGTTTTTTTGTTATACTCAAAAAAATTGAATTTCCATAAATACAAATAAGTCTTGGAGTGTAAGGTTAGTACAGTAGGAGGTGTGTATTCTTGTGAAATATTTGGCTTAATAAAAAAAAGTGAAATACATTAATAAAAAAATCAAGTGGGTTTATAAATAAAGTGGAACATACCTTAATAAAGAAATGGCATACCTCCATAAAAAGTTATTTGCACCCGAGACCTTACATACCGAATGTTGGCAAATCGTCATCTATAGTGGCCGCATTAGTCGTTCCAACTTGCCTAGCATTCTTAGAGCCGACTGCCTTTTAATTTGAGGATCACGAAACCGGTGGTTAAATTTGCTGATTTCATTTTCTTAGCAACCAATTAAATATATAATATAATCAACACTAGGGAATAGGTGGCAACTCTAATAAAGTATAGAAAAGAAGTTGTCAAAATCAGGGGTTCAGGCAAATAAATGTAAATATATTATAGTACAGAAAAAAGGATTTAAGTACACAATCAAGATCGTAAATAGTTTTACAACAAAAGAAAATGAATAGACCAAAACTTCACTGCCGAGTGGCAACTAAATATGTATTGACGAATGAATACGAAGAGATGATTGTGAAAAAGAAGTCGAGGGTCCGGATTTCGCTTTGGCGGTAATTGTGATTTACCTTCCCGTACAGGTTTGAGTAACACCGCCAATCTTGCTCAGTATATGCAAGATTTCGTTAGTGGACTTCGTTAACAGAACTCTCTTAATGAATTCCTCATCTGTGTACTTTTCAAAATAATCCATTCAGCTACGAAAAATTCTCTTTGCTGTATGGCGATGTGTGGCTTCTTCAAATATTTCCTCAGGTGCATGAATATAAAAAGCACCTTTTTTCGATAGCTACATTTTTACTATTGTATAACAACAGACCATCAACGAAAATAATTTAAACCTGACAATCAGCTGTTTTATATATACAAAGAACGCAGAAGGCACTGGCGAAGCGAGAAATGCTAACCAGTGGATTGACCGCCTTTAAATTTGTCGACAATATATACAAACATATGTATATATAAATGTATATATTTACACAACAAAGAGTTCAGAAAACGAAAATATGTTTGAAGAGGCGATAAATTTTAACGCAAAGTCCAGAAAATGGGAATTAGAGTCTTTATCTACTCTACACCTGTGCTAATTTTAACTATTTTTTGTATCTAATTTTATTTTTGATTTTTTATACAAGCCTAGTGCGTTCTACAACAAAAACTATAAACTATAAATTTAGCAAATTTCAAAAAAAAAAACAAAAAAATAACATAAATTTTGCAACTTTTTTCGAAATTTTTTTAGAAAAATTCTGGGTATGCAGACGTATAGCTTATATAATTCTAGAATAATAAAAGTCAAGTTAGAAGTAATTGAAATTTTCGCTGATCTTGGGCAGTTTCTGTTTGCTTCCGCCATGTCTTCTAAATGAAAGAAAATGTCCAACATTTCAGCGAAAAAAAAATTGTCAAAAAATCAACGAAAATTTGTGGCACCTGAAACTTGCACTTTGTTTTACTAAAATTTTATAAGCTATAAACTGGTAAAAATTCTTAATAAAAAGTTGAAAATTGGGATTTTTTATTTTGAAATTTGTTAAATTTTTGTTCGGATCTTAGAGTTATATGGTAGTTATACTTTTATAAAAACAGTAAAAACAAAAAAAGATGAAAACTTCGTAATTCGTCTTCCTCCTATTATTTTGAACACATAATGATAATAAATAGTCACATAAATAATCTGCTCGGCGGCACCGTCACGACAGTTAAGGTCACGGCAAGCGCCCTAAAATCTTAGTTTGCAATGTAAATACTTAAACACCTAGCTCAAATTTTAAACTACTTATATTTAGAAAATTAGAAAAAGATTGCAAGTAGGGGAAGCAGATATCTCAGTGGTTGTGTAGACTCCGCCCCACAGGTATTTCCTATATCAGATTCTCCAAAAAATTTAATTGTTATTCATTTGAAATATTACAAATTGTTTAAAAACATTTTTCCACCACTCAATTTTGTTGCTTTTATAAATTTTTATCAAAAATATTAGTTGATAACTAGGAGTGAGTGATTTTATTCAACTTTATTCCTCAACCACCTTTGAAAACTCCAGTCGTAGATGATGAAACAAATGTCAGAAAAAGTATACATAAATAAGCTCGAACAAAATTTACATCAATTCCTCTTGCACCTGTCAGTAAATTTACCAAATTAAATGGGCTTCTAATGCCAGGTGCAGGATAATGTTTTTTTTTGCCTTTATGACTGCTTAATTTAGATGCAAGCAACAAAACTCAAAAGTTACATTCCACATAACTGTTTATTGCAATTGGTTGCACTATTAGCTCATTATTTCATTATTTTTGTGAAATACCTCCAATTCTCAACAGATTAATAAAATAACCAGTAAGAGGTCCGTTGATAAATAGTAAATATGATATCCATTTATAGTACAGGGACGTCCAAAGAAGCCGAAAATACACATAATATGTATGTACTAATGTGGCGGCCGCCGTAGCCGAATGGGTTGGTGCGCCACTACCATTCGGAATTCACAAAAATAACGTCGGTTCGAATCTCGGTGAAAACACCAAAATTAAGAAAACATTTTTCTAATAGCGGTCGCCCTTCGGCAGGCAATGGCAAACCTCCGAGTGTATTTCTGCCATGAAAAAGCTCCTCATAAAAATATCTGCCGTTCGGAGTTAGCTTGAAACTGTAGGTCCCTCCATTTGTGGATCAACATCAAGACGCACACCACAAATAGGAGGAGGAGCTCGGCCAAACACCCAAAAAGGGTGTACGCGCCAATTATATATATACCATATATATATCGTCCCCTTAGTATAACAATAGCCTATGTGCTCATAGGCTATTATTTTTTTATTGAAGTTTTGGATTCTCCATCGTCGATTTTATATGTGGTCAAAATTTGGTCAAATTCTAGTTCCACAAAGTGCGTCAAAACGTCAGTCAAAAATAATAAATATTTACAGACATAACTAGATTTGAGTGAGAGCTACTTTCGACAAAAAGTTTGAAATTCATTTTCTCAAAACATCAAAAAATTTATAGGCTATTTTAATACTAAGGGGACGATATATAATGTGACTTTAAAAATGCGTTTTTTTTTAATCATTTAAACTGCTACATTTCCTCTTTTTCCCAACGCTTCTTTGGGCTTAAAAAATAAATAATTGGCGCGCACTCTTCTGTTAGGTATTTGGCCGAGCTCCTCTTGTTTGTGGCGTGCGTCTTGATGTTATTCCACCAATGCTGGGACTACAGTTTTAAGCCGACTCCCCTTGTCATATATTTTTTTTTTATTAGGAGCTTTTTCATTTCATCGAACGTCCACAATGAGCTTTGAGCTTAGACTGCATAAATATGTAGCGTATTCAGCTTAGTCACATATGCATCTCGTCATCAAATTTCAGCCTCAGGGGACCCAGGAGATGAAACGGAAGTATCATGTTTTTCAACCATATCTTGAGCCTTAAAGATAATTTAACAAACTGCAGTGACTAGTGAAACTGCCAGAGAGAATCTTCGTTTTGATCTTTGAGACGTTTGATAAGCTTTTTAAAACGTTTAAGGTCACGCTCTTCCTTTAAGCACTTCACCTGGTGATGTTCCTGAGTTAAGTACCAGTACAGTATTTTTAGTTTCTAACCTTTTCCCTAAGCTCTGTCTTATTGCTGTGCCGTCTTGTCGCAAAGAAGAGCGAGCGTGGGTCCCATTAGTGTTTTTACTACAGTATCCTGCGATGGCCATGAACCGCTAGAGAGTTTTACCCGCCTATGCGCAACTGAACTAATGAGAATGATGCTGTGACCTGGACTTTAGCTTGACTATCGCTTCAGATGGCGATATTCTCGCTACAGTTGTGCCGCTGTAAATTTATCTCTGCACACGGACTACGACTTTCGGTAAGAAGGACCGCCATATTGAAACTGATACTTTAGACTGCTTAATCTGTATCATAAAGAAACAGCTTAGGAATGCCTCGGATCAGATAAAGATTTATTACACAAATTTACTAAAACGTCACTCAACAACACCAACTCAAGTATTCGTTGTCAAGTCTGTCAGTTCCAACAATGTCATCAAACATCTATACTGTTTGAGTAGATGGAGCTTTTTTTTCAAAACATGTCACTTTAGTAAACAGCACAAATATGCCACCCTTTCATACGTAAGAAGTGTTTATCCGTTATGTCATATTATACTATTAACAAATTTGTAAATGACTTGGAAGAAAAAGGTTATCAAATAGACATCAAATTGTTTTACTTTCTAAGAAAAAAATGAATTTCTAAATAATCTTGATGCTCCATATCTTCTCGTCCACACGTCAGTTGGTCAACTTCAGTGCATTTGAATTTTTTATATTTACTTTGTCAAGTGTGGTAATAAATTTTTGACAGCTACTTATGACGCTCACAAAGTGTATACTGCCGACTAACTTTCACCAAATATGACAGGAATGTTAACAAAGATTTTTCTCGCATGTACATACATACACACATTTGTACTTATAAATATTTCAGATTAAAAAGTTTAGAATGCTAATGGCGTTGATAGGGAGTGTAGCGGGTTACAATATTTATTGACACTGCGTTAAGTAACTAAAGGACTAGGATTTGTAGAAAATTTCTGAAAATTTATTGTTTCTTATTTAATTTTAGTAATTTATTAATGAAAATATACAAAATATACAAAAACCACAAGGAACCAAGTTTCAAACTTTGTAAAAATTAAAAAGTTTCCATCAATTTTTAAGTTTTTTTCAGAATATCTAGAAAAATGTATGAATCATGTATGCCGTTTTATAGTCCCTTGAATTTTGGTATGATAAAATATAAATTTCGAGTGGCTCAAAAACTACGTCAATTTTTGAGAGTTTTTTTAGCTGATGAGTGCTTCTTTCACATAAAAATAAGTCGAACATTCGGTATATGGAGAGAATGCATAAGTCAGTGCTCCGGCACGAAGCACCAATCAAAAGAAAAAGTCGCTCCTGAGCAGACAATGGCATAAATCCGAGTGTATTTCTGTCGCGGAAAAGCTCCTCATAAAAAGGCCATCTACCGTTTGGAGGCGGCATAAAACTGTAGGTATACACATATATATATGTACATATTTATATATATACATACATATGTATACATATATGTACCTACAATGATTCATTATTCGCAGTATTCAAATCAAAAACCGCAACAGTCAAATGATCCCACAAAATGCCCGAACAAGATCTGAAATTTATCTTATCGTCCTATTATCATTATTAATCAAAATCCTGCTTTGTTCTATGTGCTTACGTATATTTGTACGTATGTGTGTATTATTGCGCATAAAGCTCAAAGACCCCTTTATATATCAGCTTGACAGCGATCGTGTAGCGTACAAAACATTATTCATATCTTTGCGCAGTGGCAGGAGTGTTGTCACGTAAAAGATATATGCCGTCAAAATATTGTCTACGAACACATATTCGTACAACATTTTTAAACCACTGCAGAGTAAAAATAGAAGAAACAATTTCAAAATATTTATATTAGAAAGCAATTTTTAGCGTAATAATAAAAAATCTTTTTCAAAACATATACATATATGTATATGAATATATTCCCTGTAGGTAAAAGTGAATCTAATGAGGCAAAGACTGCTTCAATTTATATGGTTTCCAACCAGTCCGTTAGTCATTAGTTTAGCCACTAGTAGAGGTGATGGTAAAAAAATGTGTTCGACTTCTATTTCATTGTGTGCAAGGCGAATCTATTAAAGGTGAATTATCGGTAAATTTCAGCTGATTTTTTGATTTCTTTCACCGTATCCATATGGCTGTCAGCCTAGAATGAAACTAGGCGAATTCATTCTTTGTTTGCTACTTTGACAATCAAACGCACCACACATTGTTGTTGGTCTAGTGCTACCTTCCACCTTTGGCGAATGCACCTTGATTGTATTTGTATAGTAAATTATTTACAAATGTAATTTTTTGTTTTCAATGACAAAATCTAGTGCATTTAGCTCGAAGAAAAAAAAACTGATCTGTCAGAGTGTGAAGTATATTTCGTTTTTGGAACATAGAAGGGTTTTCCAGGAAATTAAGTAGTGCTTTAGGACATACTAAATTAAAGAAATTATAATATCCTTGCACACTCGTGCGCGCAGTATAAAAAGGAGACATGAGACAATAGACGTTTTTTCAGGTACAGTGCCGAACAGTTAGTTTACGCTACTCCTCTATTCAATTACATTTTGACAACAAAATCAATCTAAACATTTTGAAGACTAAAGAACATAATAGGTCGCAGGATTCACTTTAACGAAGTGAAATACTAAGCCTTTATCTACCTGCACACTGCAACGCCTGCCAGGCTGAATTTCTTACAAGAAAGTATACGCCCATTGGCTCATAATCTCTAATTATACTGAGCAACTTATTACGGTTTTCGCTAATGGCCAAGCTGCTGGTAAATCTTTACAATACAGGGCAGTGTATTGCAAAATAATTTTACACATTTTATGAGAAAAGCATTGAATCTATTACACTTTCGTGTGCCGAAAGCGCAAGGGTTGGGAATACCTGCTCTACAATCGCAGAGGTAGCTATGTATTTAATGTAGAAGAGTTTAAAATGACCTCTTTGCGGAATGTGCCACAATCTTCATATATTTATAGCTGGGACATCTTTGGTCACTCGGACAGTATAATTTATCATAAACTATACACCAGGGTAGACTATCCACTTACTTCTAGTACCGATTTAGATAAATTTTCATTGTAGGTACAAATACCATATGCACTATGAAGCCTGCCTGGCAGGTGGACTAGGGGAAAAGGAGAGGTAAACATTCAATGCAAAAAAGTTCAAGGCGCTAATATCCTTCTATTATCAGCTGTTTGGTATACCAGCTAAGAGGATTTGTTGATCATCCATGCACAAATTCTTCTTACAAATCTTCGTTCTTTTATCTTTTCTCAAGCATCTTATGACGTCACGTTAAAGTTACGCAAAAAGTTCCTCATCAATCTACGCAAACCTGTATCCTACCATTCGAGACACTAACCTAATCGTAGTACCGAACTATCGAAAGGATGATGTAGTAGTAGGATAATTGAGCAAAATTCACTAGTTGCTTGCACGAAAAATCTTAACTGGCATTTCGGAGCTTCCCAAACAAGTGGACTATACATTCCCGTCAACAATTGTCAGTACAACGTTCACACCCCTCCTACCCTCAAGTGAAGAGTGGGATCGGAACGATGTAAGACAGGGCAAGACCATCCATATGAACACAGATGGTTCAAAGCTCAAGGGCAGGATGGGAGGAGGTGTATATTTCGATCATCTCTTTTAGTTTTCGGCTTCCCAACTACTGCGGTGTCTTTCAGGCTGAATTTATGGCAACAATAAAAGCTGTAACACTGGTCCCCTGGAGATAATATCTTCATTTTAACTAATAGCCATATGGCGTTGAAATTCCTCACAAAGTAGTCGAGAACCTCCAAGGTGCCATGAACTACCGCACATCTCTTAATAGGATGACTGAATCATTTCACCTAACGACGACGTGGGCTCCTGGTCATTATGACATTGATGGTAAGCGCAGATCTTACAGACTTGTAAGCTACTTATTTTTTAGAAAATTTTAAGCACAGCGAATGAAAGATGGCGTATAGAAACCACCTGCAGAGTCGCGCGACAATTGTGGCCAACTCTCAATACTAAACGCACAGAATCTCTGCTAAGTCAAACTAAGCACAGTCTTAGCACACTGATTTCCGTTATAACAGGGGACTGCTTGATAGGCAAACACGCCCAGAGGAAGGGCGTGCAAACCCAAGACTTCTGCAGAAGCTGTCTAGATGAGGAGAGACGATCTCGCATCCTCTGCGCCATTGTCCTACTCTATCCAGACCTACATTTGCCATTTTAGGTAGACATCTTTTAATGAGTTGAAGATATAAAAATAAATAAATGGCGCGTACACCTCTGCTAGGGATTTTGTCAAGCTCCTCCTCCTATTTGTGGCGTGCGTCTTGATATTGTTCCACCAATGGAAGGACCTACAGGTTCTTAAGCCGACTCCGAACAGCAAATGGTTTGTTATGAGCAACTTTTTTTTGGCAGAAATACACTCGGAGATTTGTCGTTGCCTGCCCAGGGGCAACCGCTGTTAGAAAAAACTTGCACTAGCGGACGGAGATTCGAACCTACGCACCCCCGTGTGGTAGTCACGCACTAATTCATTCGGCTACGGCAACCGCTGGAAGATATCAGTACTGCAAAAATCAGGGATCTTCTAAAATTTCCAAAAAGTACTGTTTTCAGGAGAAATAAGGACAAGTTTCCAACGCGGCATCACAATGAGCTGAGAGCCTGAGTGTGTCCCATAGTGGACAACCGCTTCAACCTAACCTTACCTTAATTTATGAGCATTTCCTACAGGTTACATGTCTTTTATTAAGTAATCTCATCTATGTATTTGAGTTAGCGACTGCGATTAAGTTCTGACTCGCCGAAAGAAATTTCGCACATTCTAGTTCAAGCGGCCACACATACATACAAATATAAATGTTTACTTGACCCAACTGACTGACAGACTAGCTGACTCACTGCGTGCCATCTAGACAGGCTATCCATCGCAGGCGCTCACTCTATGCAGTCATAATTAATCTGAAACGTTTGTTTATCTATGGCAAATTTGCCTGTGTGTACGTATGTATGTAAGTACGCTTACAGCTGAAGGAAGCGGTATTCACTAATCACCAGCAAGTAGGCTTGAGTGACGGCTGCGAGAAGAAGTACACAAGCGCACAAGTGCATGCACACAATCACTCATAGTGCAAGTGGATGCATACGTGTATGTATGTATGTTGGTATGGAAGTACATGCTTCAAACGCTCGTAAGTGTCATTTAGAGTAAGAGGCACAGTGCAACTGCACGCACTTGCATACTTACTCACATGCAAACACTCCTACCTACATACACTTGCGGCTTGTTTTGTTTTATAGACGCTCGTATGGTATTGATATACACACATACTCGTAGGTATGTGAGCTGTGTAGATGAAAGTGAAAACTTTCCTTTAAACACTAGACCACGCTTCGCATCTAGTCAGTCTCAATTTGTGCACGCAGCCAGCGGGACGACGTTTCGGCAATACAAAATAAATTCATTCAAACACACAAACCAACAAGTGCATCCTTCATCCGACTTCTTCTATACAATTCGTCAATTCAGTGATAACATGCAGATAAAAAGTAAGCAGTTAAAAAATAATATAAAATAAAGGAAAAATAATCAAAATAGTGAAAGTGCATTGCATAAAAAGGATCTTTTGTTCCTAATCACTCTAGCGCATTCACTTTGCTAATCTACGCGTAATATAAAAATCTTTCAGCATTTTGAATTGAGGTTTCGGTATTTGGTGTGATCAGTCATTTGGCTAGCTTAGGCCTACTAAGTGGTCTTACAACCAACAGTTCGTTTCCAATATTTTAAAAATAAGTACATGCATATATTTACACTGAATATACGACCGGTATCTCATGCATAGGTAGACAATACATTTCTGAGCATACGAGGCTGGTTCAATAAGTCCGTAAACTACAAAATGGTGGTGTTATCATCTCAAATTCAACAGCCTTGAAATCCAACGTAGATTCTCTCTTGCCAACAAGTGCTACTTTGGACTAAGTTGGCAATTGAGTAGTAAAGTTCTCTCTCGACGAATCAAACTTACACTTTATAAGGCTCCATTATATTACAATAGAGATAACCACGCCAGAAAAATTGGTAAAAGGTATCTGATTTCGGTGTTTAAAAAATATTTGAATATGAAAAATCTATCCTTAAGATAGCAGATTGGTTTTCGCACAACTCTCAACTTGATTATGAAACATGAACTCTCTTCAGAGACTAAGAAACCGACCGGAACCCAATTCTGCAGTCATTATGTCCAAATTGCTTGAAATAGGTTATGAACTGCTCCCTCTCACCCAGCGCATTCGCCATAATTGGACGCCTGTGGCGGTTTCAAGTTTGAAGAAATGGCTCGTCGGACGAACTGTATCGAGCTGAGCGTGAGATGATGTTGAAAAACGATTTTAGTGTTTTCCATATTCTAATAACCATTCTCGTATTGATTTCAATTTATTGATAAGCGTTCTTTACACGAGCTGAGAGCTAAATTAATTATTTATAGTCTTACAGTTAAGCAAATTATTTATATTCTCTTTTTTTTACTCTATTTACAGCTCCTCTTATCGGGACGCGACATATACAATGTTTCCTTTGTTTTTGTTGCTTATCAATTTGTTATGCGTTACGTGTCAACCTCAGTGTGGGCATTGTGGCAATGACAGACCAAAACTCCACGAATAGTGATCAAAAGGTAAGTGCGAATTGTGTTGAAAAAGAATTTCAGTGAAAAAGTATAAGAGTGAAAAGTATAAGAGTAAAAGAGAAAATAGTAAATAGTAAATAGGAAATTTATTGTTAATGATTTTTCCATGATATGCATATAGGACTTTATAAAATTTTTCGTAGAGAACTGAAAGATTCCATTTAGAGGGCACAAAGTGAAGTTAAATTTGGCAACTAACCGAATGTCCTTCAAATGCTGTTGTGCTTATAGTGGCGTACAGTTTTCTTCTCTCATATCACAATGCTCTCAAGCATCTTATATTTTGCCCTCCAAACAAGGTGTGATACCTTTTCCAAAATATAAAGGTTCCGGCAATGGATACAGGTAGAGGAGACTTATTTAATAGGACTATGAATAAGTTCGTGCGGTTTTTTCGAAATTTGAATTTCGGATCATTTCCATGGCTTTTAAACGTTTGGAAATGGTTGATTGATCAACTCCCAAAGTTTTTGCAACCTCTTCTTGCGTTTGAGCCGGATCTTGATCGAGCAATTCCTCCAATTCGGTATCCATGAACTTTGGCGGCGCACCCTCGCGTTCTTCGTCTTCCAAGCCAAAATCACCACTTTTAAAGCGTGCAAACCACTTCTGGCACGTTCGCTCAGCTAGAGCATGCTCACCATAAACTTCCACCAAGATACGATGACTTTCGGCTGCTTTTTTCTTCATATTAAAATAATGAAGAAGAATTCCCCGCAAAAACACATTATTTGGCACGAAATTCGACATTTTCAAGTGTGGTAAAAATATTGTTGTTTACGCTTCAAATAAAAAACTTATACTGACGTTTGTGCCTTACGACAGTAGCTCTCCAATGAATGTTTGGAAATGTGGATCGATGGAATAATAATCAAGTTACGCCATCTGTTGTAAAACCGCACGAACTTATTATTATTTCTGGAGTTTAATTTAAATTTTTAACTTTTTTGCATGAAGAAACTTATAGTAGAATTTTATGACAAATAGATTTGTGGTACATTTTAACCGCTAAATCCCTCTCTTTTGAGTATTTTTCGCTCTTTCCCGCAAAAAAAGACAAAACAAACCCGACTATTGTAGAGTTAGAGGGTCAAAATGTCCTACAAAAATATTTCCAATTGTTTTTTTCCCCATATATCTGCTGAACACATTCTTCTTCTTCTTAATTGGCGCGATAATCGCTTACGTGATTTGGCAAAGCGCGCCAGTCGTTTCTTTCTCGCGCTAACCGGCGCCAGTTGGGCACACCAAGTGAAGCCAAGTCCTTCTCCACCTGATCTCTCCAACGCAGAGGAGGCCGTCATCTTCCTCTGCTACCACCAGCTGTTACCGCATTGAATACTCTCAGAGCCGGAGCATTTGTATCCATTCCGACGACATGACCCAACCAGCGTAGCTGCTGGACCTTTATTCGCTGAGCTATGTCTATGTGGTCGTGAAGATCATACAGCTCATCGTTCCATCGTCTGCGATATTTGCCGTTGCCAATGTGCAAAGGCCCAAAAAACTTGCGCAGAATCTTTCTCTCACATACTCCAAGCGTCGCTTCATCGAATGTTGCCATCGTCCACGCTTCTACGCCATACGTTAGGACGGGCATGATGAGAGCCTTGTAGAGTGCTAGTTTTAGTTTTGCTGAACGCATTACATATCTAAAATCTAAATGTAAGGTTCACCTAGTTTCTTATATCGATATATATATATATATACCAATTTACCAGAAGTGAGAACTTTGCTCCCCCCTGAAATAATGGGGAGGAAACCTGCACCAGAATCCATTGTCAAAAACTTAGGTTTTGTTGGAGGTACAGTGTAGTAAGGGCTTTTCCAATGGGTCCTACTACCTGACTTCATAACACTTAGCTCTATTGCCACATTTACAACATTAGTTTCTGACAGTCTGGGGTGGAAGCCTCCATATAATCGCTTACTCTGCGATGGTCAAACCCCATATTCGAGAAGTCTAGTTGAGTGTTTAATATTTTAGGTATCCTATATCAAGAAGTCTAACTTTACTTAGAATGATTTTAGATCAAGTTTAGCGAAGCAAATTTGAATATTTACTTCCTCCAGATTTATTGATAGAAACTGCAGATCGCTTAATAATTTTTAGAAATAAAATCTTCAATTTCTACATTCATTCCGCTGTTTTAACTATATATTTAGGAAGCCTTCAATCCTTTAATTAGATCTTCTTGATCGAACGTGCCTTTCGCTTAGTCTCCTTATAGCAAAATTTGTTTATGCAATTTTTGATGCCTCGGAAATGATGTCTCAAAAGAGACGTTTGCTTTATCACTAAGCTCGTCATTCGATCCATATTACTTAAGAATAAACAAAGAATGTAATTGGCGTGCCCACGCTTTTTGGGTCTTTGGTCGAACTCCTTCTCGTATTTCTGGCGTAAATCTTCATGTTTTTCCACTAATGGAGAGACCAACAATTTTAAGCCGACTCCGAACGGTAGATGTTTTTTTATGAGAAGCTTTTTCATGACAGAAATACACTCGGAGGTTTGCTATTGTCGGCCGAGGAGCGATCACCATTAGAAGAAACTTCTTCTATCAATTGGTGTTTCATGCCCGAGGTCCCGAGGTGCCCTTTGGAATGGTAGTCACGCACCAACTCATTAAATCTGAAGAATATCATGCAAGAGAATTGTTTTGCTTAGCAAACTGCTATCGTTTTGTCTTCAGATTGGCGCAGAATCGATCCAACTGAACTGCGCAATATGCGCCAGTGATCATTTCACCATTTTTTAGCGAGTAGATGTGAATAGCAGCGCACGCATCCCTGATCGTCGTCAATAGTTGATCGCCACACTCACCTTGATTTTCAAGCCAGTTTAATCGATCTTCCTTAAAATAAAGCTTTTTACAATTACAATTTGCTCTCGTAAATTAGGCTAATAATTAAATTCATTTTTCTCTTCCAGGTATACGAATGGCAGGAGGACACCAAGTCATATGTGCTAAGTAGCTTCTTCTGGGGTTACATCGTTACCCAAATACCTGGTGGACACATCGCCCAAAAGTATGGCGCCAAAACGCTCCTATTGATTGGCATTACGCTCTGCTCCGCGCTTACGCTACTCACGCCCTTGGCAGTTGAAATTGGTGGCTGGCAATTGCTGTTTGCCTTGCGTGTTGTACAAGGTCTGCTACAGGGTTCCGTACACCCAGCGACACATGCTATGCTAGCCAAATGGGCGCCCGTCGAAGAGCGCGGCATGCTTAGCACTTTCTGTTATTCAGGCTCCCAATTCGGCACTGTCGTTGTGTTGGCCATGAGCGGAGTGATTGCTGAGTCAGCGCTGGGCTGGCCGGGCATTTTTTACATCTCCGGCGGTTTGGGTATCGTTTGGGGTATTTTCTGGCTCATTTTCGCTGCGAGCACACCGGCGGAACATAAAACGATTTCACTGGAGGAACGTAAATACATAGAAAATTCACTGGGTCAAGTTGATTCAACACCACGTACAGTGGCGCCTACACCATGGGCGAAGATTTTCACCTCATTGCCATTCCTATCGCTGATTGTCGTCCATTGCACGCACATGTGGGGCTTCTGGACGCTGCTCACACAGATACCCAACTACATGAAGAATATTCTGGGTGTTGATATGAAGAACAGCGCGCTATTGTCATCGCTACCCTATGCCGTTATGTGTATTCTGAGCTTCTTTTTCATCTTCCTGTCAAAGGTTTTGGCGCGTTATGATAATATATCGCTGTCATTTAATCGTAAAGTCTTCAACACCATCGGCCACTGGATACCAATGATCTCGCTAATCGGACTTGGCTTTGTCACGCAAGGACATGCCGCGCTCGCAGTCGTGCTACTAACACTAACAGTGGGCATCAGTGCTGCCACATATCTGGGCTTCCAGGTGAATCACATCGATCTGTCACCAAACTATGCCGGCACATTAATGGGCATTACCAATGGTTCAGCGAATGTGATGAGCGCGCTCGCACCGCTGGCTGTAGGACGAGTTGTCACCAATGTGGTAAGTTTGACTTATATGATTTGCTGTCACAGCGTAGCTTTTATTAACGAAACGTATTTACTTACAGACAAATGTGGTCGAATGGCGTATCGTATTCTTCATTGCTGCCGGTTTCTACTTCGTCGGCAATTTGCTTTTCATCATATTTGGCAAAACCGAAGTGCAAAGTTGGAATTCTCCTGAAGATGCGTTAGCCAAACGATTGAATGTGGTGGACGCTGAATCGCCAGCGCTGCTGCAAAATGGCGATGCGAAAAAGCCAACAATCACAGCAATCACAAAGAATGGCACGCAATAGAGCAAGCTTACGCGGACAGCGCTCTGGTCCTTTACTATGTAGTAGTTGTAGTTCACTAAGCACACAGAAGACCTCCTAGTTCATAAGCAATAGGTGTATGTTAAAGTTCTTATGAATGATTCCTGACGTGCGGGCAACGCAGTATGTTGTTGTTTTTGTTGCAATAGCATGCGTCCTGCGATAATTTTATTTATATTATTTTTTAAGTGATATAACAATATTTGTAGATAGACGTTAGATTTTCTATATAAAAATGCGAGTAAGAGCAACACCGATATAAGGTGCTCCTGCTCGCTTGTACATACAAACATATGTGGTAAATATGTAGTTAAGCTAGCAACGTACGTTAAAGGGTGCTTCCTGTGCAATAGAGCTCAATTAGTAATTTGTTTAGTCATACAAATTCTAGGAGATGTCAAAAAGTTCGCACAATGGAATTTTTGTGTATTTTTGTTTGGATCTACATACTTAGCGACTTAATACAGTTATGAATACTAAGTTTCCGTCGAATTGGTGCATTAACATTTGAGTTATTAAAGAATAAACAAATCAATCGGTAGCAGGCATCAACTGAGGGGACAATTGAATTTCGTGCCATTACTAAATTCCGCTCAAAACAAGTGCCAAACACCACAATCTAGAAAATATTTCATCTGCCTATGGGAACTCTTTGCACTCTCTTCCATCTGTAAAACAATGATTCACAAGTGGTAGGATGTATTCAAGCACGCTAGAGGGTGAAGTGAAGGCGGTTAACAGTCAGGTGGGGCGATTGAAGGACCACCATAAAAAAATTCGAAAAAAAAATTATTTTCACACCCCTTTCACTTTATTCTGCGAACTTTTTGGCCTCTCATCGTAGGTCAGTCACAGTTGAGCTTCCATTGCCAGCGCAGTGAAATTTGGCAAACAATAAAGTCATGCGCACACACGCGATATTATACTTTTAATTAAATAATTAGATAAGAAAAAAAACAAACAAAATATATTTTTTATGTAATTTAAACCAAATAATGACTAAGAAATTTTTAATTACATTGTGTACAGTATTTGATTAAAGTGAATGTTGAAACTTGAATTTATTTGATGAAATTATTGAATAATTGGCGAGTGTTGAACGAGAGAATGTTACCAAGTACCCTAGTACGAATGAAAGCTGATAATGCTGTTTATATTTTTCTATTATTCATAACAAATTGCAATAATAACAATGAATTTTAGAACACTTACAAGTGGAAATGCATTTGTTGCATAATTGAATTTAACTCTTGACTGGTTGGTTTGTTTATTTGAAAAACGCAAAAATGTAATTTTTTTAATACATTATCTGTACTATCTCTAGATTGCGTAATACGCAAATATGCCATCAATGCACTTGAAACAATAGTAGACAACAAAAATTATGAGTTTAGTTTTTCTATAAAAGCGATTAGTCAAGTGTTTATAGAACAACTTATGGAATCGTTAAAAAATATCTAGTAACATTAAGTAACAGTCGCCTTCACACGGGTATCTGTGATCTGTGTGCAGATACCTGGCTTACTGTAGTCATGCATGTGCATGAAGCTGTCAACCAGTGCCTAGACTTGAGTGCCTTAAGCGTTCCATATTGACAATATTTTGCCACTATTTGCAGCGGCCAAATGGAATTTTGTTTAGTACGACTTAGATTTAATAGGCTCTAAATTGTAAGTTGTTACATTGAAACAAGTTGAGTATTTGTTAAATTTTTTTAAGCTTCAATATTCTATTTTTTATGATTGAAATGAGAGATACATATGAACCGTTTGTTTCGGAAGTGGTGTAAGTTAATTTTTTAATGAAATTGGAAATTATATAATTTTAATATGAATAAATAATAATAAACGGCAGTGATGATATTTAAAAAAATCATAAACTTTGCTAAATCGCAATAATAAAAACTGAAAATTTTAAAAGTAAACCTTTTTAATGCTGAGAATGTATGGCAATACTTAATTTTTTTTTTTTGTTTTTTTGCTTTTTGGTTAATATTTTAAAAGTGCTATATTCTGTCTTAAATGAAAGAAATGTTTACCAATTTAAAATAAGTTATTTTTACAATTCTACAACTACGAAAATGGTGTAGGTGTACTTATAATACGAAAATATTTATTCAACTACAATAAAAAATATAATTTTTAAGAATTTGCCAAATTCAAATACTTGCATGATATTTTTCTTTACTTATATAATTATTATTTCAATTTTTTTTTCGACATTTAAACTGTTTATCTTTCAATTTCCCGAAAAAAGAAAAAATGCACTTACACCATTTTCAAAACGAACGGTTCATTTAAAAAAAAATTAAGTCATTTGTAAATGTATGCATAAATACAAGAAAAAAGAATAAACTTGGAATTGGAACTTATTGGAATTGAGGTCCAAAAATAAATAATGATATCAAAATCATTCGAAAACAAACAAGTCTTTTAATTAAAACTTCTTTGCGACGATAAGGTGTTTACTGGGGCGGCAATTTCCAGCCTCATCTTCGACGGCCAGAATACCAGAAAGAAATCGTTTGAAGCAATGCTTTGCTTTTGTATTCGATACTGTATATTGGGTCCACAAATACTGAAATACGAGGTGTGACCAAAAAATAAGGCGAATTTTTAAATTTCGCGGCCTACGTACATTCGACTTTCGATTAGTATTATTTTTTATGTTGATACGAGTACACTCGTCTCAAAGATATGTTCACGGTTTTAGCGATATAAAGGGTGATTTTTTAGCTATTATCTTTTTAAACAGTTGGTTTAAGCAGCTGACACACGTTTCGTGTTTTGTTTCACTGTCAAACATCTTCAGTTTGCTCTATAATTTAACCATGAATCGTCTTACAAACGAACAACGCTTGCAAATCAATGAATTTTATTATAAAAATGCGTGTTCTGTTAAGAAAGTTTATCGCGCGCTTCTTCCATTTTATGGCCAGTTTAATCGACCCACTGAAGCGGCTATTCGAGCTATTGTGACTAAATTTAGAACCAAATTTACATTATTGGGCATCAAACCACCAACACGCTTGCGTAGAGTGCGAACTGAAGAAAATATCGCAGCTGTATCGGCCAGTGTTAATGATGACCATCAATTATCGATTCGTCGCCGTTCGCAGCAATTGGCCCTCTGTTACTCAACAACGTGGACAATTTTGCGATAGGATTTAGGTGTGAAGCCTTTCAAAATACAGCTGGTGCCTGAATTGAAGCCGAACGACCTACCGCAATGCAGAATTTTTGGTGAATGGGATCTTGGAAAGTTGGCCGAAGAACCACTTTTTTATCGAAAAATTGTGTTCAGCGCCGAAGCTCATTTTTGGATCAATGGGTACGTAAATAAGCAGAATTGTCGATTTTGGAGTGAAGATCAGCCAGAAGAATTGCAAGAGCTACCAATGTATCCAGAAAAGGTCACAGTTTGGTGCGGTTTATGGGCTGGAGGTATCATTGGACCTTACTTCTTCAAAGATGCTGCGAATCGTAACGTAACTCTGAATAGTGAGCGCTACGGTGAAATAATAACTTTTTTTTGCACAAAACCCAAGAGCTTGACTTGCATGACATGTGGTTTCAGCAAGACGATGCCACATGCCACACAGCACGCGTAACAATGGACTTGTTGAGAGGCGAGTTCGATGAACATTTTATTTCACGTTCGGGGCCTGTCAATTGGCCACCCAGATCGTGCGATATAACGCCATTAGATTGTTTTTTGTGGGGCTATGTTAAAGCTCATGTCTATTCAGACAAACCTGCTTGAATTAACGCATTGGAAGACAACATTAAAGCATTTATATGTGAGATACCGGCCGAAACATTGGAAAGAGTACGCCAAAATTGGACTAAACGGATGAACCATTTGAAGCGCAGTCGCGGTCAACATTTGCATCAAATAATCTTCAAACATTAAATTATATGGACTGTACTATCGATTTAAATAAAAATTTCATGCATTTTTCTGAATTTTACGTGTGTTTTTTTGAAAAACTTTCCTATAGCTCTTAAAAAATCACCCATTAGCATCTTTAGCTTGTTTGTGAGTGGCATAAATAAGACAAGCGTTTTGTGGGTTCGGCGATTTTCTGCTATCGAAAAAAATTGATCAAAGAAGTTGCATCAAAATTTGTGTAAAAAATGGAATTAATTGCTCAAAACACTCTGAGTCAAAAAAATTTTTACACGTGGTACGAGCTTTTCACAGACGTTGCAGTCTCTTGATGACCGCCTCCATGACGTTTCGCGATGCTACCAGTATCATTGTAACGAATAATGTTATGATAAACAAAAACTCTATTTACTTTAAGGTGCTTGAGCTCACGAACAATCGCTGGTTGTGATTTTCCAGCCAAATATAATACAATGATACTATTACGTTTGAAATCCATTACTGATTTTCTTTTTTCGCGTTTACTCTCGGTAAACAATACTCTGCACTGTCATTTAGCCAACTAACCATGCAACAGCTGCGCGAGCGGTCTGAAGTCGGTGACACTTCGAATGCCGGGACCTGTAGTTATTCAAAAACAAAATTGGATGACTATTTTTGCGCCACCAGATAGCGTGATATGAACTTACTATTTATCTGCTGTAAGAATTGCAAGATCTCTATTTTTGGTAGAGAGCAAAGCAAAAACTTAGGAAGATGAGCAGCTGGCAACCCGAAAACTGAGATAGCATTAATTACATACGAAATACACAACTTCTCATCCGAAAAATCGTAACAAATTTTTTAATAAATACGGTATTTAAAATTTACAACCTTCTAATAGATAATACTAGGTAATATCAACACTAAAACAGTTTAAGTTAAAATATTTGATATGTTTTACGCGTTTTATTTAACCCTTACACGTTTATAGCTATTTGCAGATAGTAAGAAGGATTTTTTAGCTTGTTTATAAAGAAAATATATATTCAAATTTGAAAATATATAAATTTTCTTCCGCCAGTACCTTTGTATAGATCCATTAGTAAAAACACTCTCAGCTGGTTGCCAAACAAATAATAAAAGAGATTAAATTTCATATAAAATCGTACCAAAGAGTCTAAAAAATTAGGTAAAAATTCAGATATTTCTCAATAAAAAAGATTATTTTAGCTAAAATATATACAGTCGAACCTCAATAAGTCGAACTTCGATATCTCGAATATTTGATATCTCGAATCAAATTGCTTGGCAATGGCGTTTAGAGTGAGAATTGTGTGTAATTTTTACTTGATAACTCGAACTTCTATTACTCGAATATCTTGATAACTCGAACATTTGGCGCCGGCTTTGATAAGTCGAATTTCCGGGGGAGTCCCCTTATTACGTGTTGCTTATTTTATAGCAAACAGATATCAGCAGTTGGGTCGCTGCACTGTTTAAGTCCACAGGTATTTTATTAGTAGTTCTTACGCGAAAATAAACTCTGTTGACATGTCATCAAAACGTTGTTTAAAAACTTTATCTATTGATGAAAAAATTAAACTAATAAAGGAAGTAGAAATGGGTGCTCGAAAAAAAGAAGTAGCTGTAAAGTATGCTATTTCGGCAAATACAGTGTCAACTATTTTAAAAAATAAACAAACGGTTTTTACTGCAATCGAAAGCGGTGGTGCAAGTGGGAGTTCAAAGAGACTAAAAAAGCCAACATACGTAAATATGGACAAAGCAGTTTTAGAGTGGTTTAAATCGGCAAGAACACGGAATTTGCCTATATCCGGAGGATTACTTAAAGAAAAAGCATTGGAATTTAGTCAAAATTTATTATAGAACAACCTAATTTCAAGGCAAGCACTGATTGGCTCGATAATTGGAAACGAAGGTATGTACATTCATAAAATAAATGTGCAAGCTGGCACCTAAAGCAATTTTTTTTCTAAGATCTGGTATATGTCATAAAAAGGCGTGTGGTGAGAGTAATGATGTAAGCGAAGAAGACTGTATTAAATGGCAACGTGATGTTTTACCTCATTTATTCAATGCAGACGAGACGGGCTTACTCTTTAAATGTCTTCCTGATAACACCTTAACTTTTAAAAACAGTAAACAGAGAGTTACGTTGATGGTTGCCGCAAACATGGATGGATCAGAAAAATTAAAACTACTCTTGATAGGTAAAAGTAATCAACCCCGCTGTTTTAGAGGTGTTAAATGGTTACCTCTCGACTATAAAGCAAATTCAAAGGCGTGGATGACGAGAGCCTTTTTTGAAGAATGGCTTCTTAACTTAGACAAACAATTTGGAAAAGCCGGAAGAAATATTCTACTTTTTATTGACAACTGCCCAGCCCATCCTAAAGACATCCAACAGAGATTAAAGTTTATCAAACTTGCATTTTTTCCCCCGAATATGACATTAAAGTTACAACCACTCGATCAAGGTGTCATACAAAATTTAAAATGTCATTATCGTCGCAGAATTTTAAAAAATACTATAAAATGCTTTGAAGTAAACAAAAATCTTAACATTACATTAATGGACTGTGTTGATGAAATAACTAATGCATGGAATATCGATGTTAAGCCTGAAACCATCTCTAATTGTTTTAGAAAAGCCGGTTTCGGTCAATATTCTGAATGGGAGGAAGAAGATGGCATTCCTTTGGTTTTCATAAGCGAACGCATAAAAGAAAGGAGTAAGGAAGAAAAACTGCAGAATGAATATGAAGCTTGGCAAAATATCAAAGGTACAGAAGATGTCAGAGTTTCCCCCAGATGAAGATATTGTGGAGCTATTGGGATCTAAATCCGAATTTGAGCATGATAGCGAAAATTATATAGAAGATGATTTGCAAGATGATATGCTGCAACCAGTTTCAAACGAGCTAGTTGCAAATTCGTTCAAGATTTTGCGGTCATTTTTAAAAACCAATGAACATACAACCGATTCTCTGTACAATGGTTTAAATAATATTGAAGCTTTTTTTTGAAGATCATAATAAAAAATCCTCTCGTCAATCCCAAATAACTGACTTTTAATATACACATACAATATTATATATTGTACATAATTTGAAGCATGTACTGTTTTATCAATAAAATTGTTTGCTAACCCTTGAGTTTTATGGATTGCTTTATTTTTCCATCAGGTTTTATTTTGCTTGTGGATTTTTATATGTATATGTACATATGTATATTATATTTGATAACTCGAAATCTTGATAGCTCGATTTTTTTTGTGGCATGTCATAGCTCGAGTTATCGGGGTTCGACTGTATTACAAATATTTGTTATTGTAAATTCTACAAGTTAAAGATATTTGTACTTTTTTTATTTACTTATTTTTTTGTGTTGGTTTCTATTGTTTCTAATGTTACCATAAAAATTATATATTAATTTGGCATTGCGACGCCGCTAATACGCTCAAGCAAAAAGACGAAGCACTCAGACCAACACACACTTGACTGCCTGTCAAACTTATACCAAGGGTGCCTGTCAAAAAATAGGGATCCAAGAATAATCACGAAAATACATCAACAAATTCCTTTATCTCTATTTTTAGGTGGGGCGGTATTATTGCAAAAAGTTATAAAAACTGCACATTTTGACAACGTGTTAGTTTTTAAGTGTTATATCGGTAGTTGAAATGCATACTTAATTGAAGAAACATGCGTTAGTTACGTGTTTAAAATTGTGGAATATACTTCAGTTCTTGTGAAATTTAAAGTTTGCCACTTACGTCGCTGGACTAAATAAAAAAGAAATCAATTTTAGGTATAAATAGTTTTAGACTGTTCACACAGTCAAACAGTTACATTTTCAAATTATGTTATATACTTTATAACTTTTGACATTCGATATCAATTATGAATAACACCGCTTACAAATAACCGCTTAGAATGCAGAAGAGCACACTAAATGTCATATCACTTTGACGATTTTTCTTTTTTTGTGTTTTTTTATCGCTAATTTTTTTACAAGAGTATATAACTAGTTCATTCCCTCACTTAACCTATAAAAGTTATTTAAAAATGTTTACGTTTTCAATCATTAATAGCTTAGTAGCTTATTTAATTTTACTATAATAAAGTGCCAGTTTAGAAAGCTTAAAATCCAGTTAAAAAATAAATGCCCATTCATTATATGGAGAAAGTGTGCCATACAAATATTAAATACTGAATTAACTGTAGTATTGAGTTATCGATAGGATATCAATAGCAGAGAATCAATAGTTTTTTGACCACACATGGCAACGCTACTTTGGAAGTACTTATCAGCTGTTGATACGATTATTCGAAGTCTGTTTCTTTACACATAGTTGTGCAACCAATATGAGGAAGAGAGATAGAATACAAGACTGCGCCTTCCCTATTTATTGGGACGTCAGTGATGCAAATATTATGGTGACTAGATGTGAAACTCTTTTCGTGAGAGCGCTGAAAAATGTGCATTTTTTATAACATTCGCCAATATTGCCACACCGGTATAAAACATGAATTGGGTGTTTTTTAAACACAGGTCTGGAATTTTTAGTTTCCACACCACCATTGGGGTTAGTATTTAGTGTGCCCAGTAGCCTTATATCACTCGTAAACACCTACATATACAAAAAATTAGCACAATCCGTTAAAATATGTACATAAATAAGCCAAAAATTTAAAAATTTATATGTAAATGAAATTATTTAAAACTGATATACATAAGTAATTTAATAATAATAAAGTTATGAACCCGAAAAACATAAGTTGTAATTAAAAACATGACTTATTGCGATTTTTTAATATAACACAGAAAGTGGGTAACAAAAAAAAAAAAATTCTTAAACAACGAGCAGAATAAGTTAAAGCAGATTACCTTTAATTTTTGTAAAATATCTCAAACCCAAATTCAGTTCCCTTACCTACGCTTTTCAACCATAGAATATTTCCGTATATACAAATTTACATAAACCAACACACAGTTTTCAATAAAATTACATTATGTACATAAGACTAATTAGGTAAAAGTAGAAGTCGAAAAGGGTATAACGAGCTTTGGATTCTACAAACTCACTTCAATTCAAATTATTACATTTCAATTGAATTAATTTTAAGACAAATAATTATAAACATTTCAACACGTAATTTCTCCATTAAGCAAAAACGAACTGTTTTCGTCTGTTTTTTTGGCGCGTTTCTTCTGGCAGTCTGCCATTTCGCCTATCAGCTGTTCAAAATCCCATAATGTGTGAGTGCTGCCAAGTTTCGAAACGTCCTCATGGGCGCGCTCTCTCTCAAAATGAATAAGTTTCACATCTAGTTATCTATGGCAAATATGCAAAGGAAAAGAATGCACACAGATTTTATTACTATGGCATCATCGACAAGAAAACCAAAAACTGCATTTGGAGCTATTTTTAGTACTGTTGCTTTTTCAGTTTAACACGCGGCATTTCTAATTATAATTGGGAAGGTTGTTCGCGAATTATGGGGGTATGAGTTGCATCTTTTCTAAAAATCTAGCTGAGCAATGTACGAGAGCGTGAACGAGTCGTAAACTTCTAATCCTTTTTCCTCTGGAGACATATAATTATAGGAAAAAGTGAAATCAGTTGCTCTATTGCTACTACACATCTACAAGAAGTCTTGATATCAGCTAGAAGAGTAAAGAAACAACCCTTTTCTTTATTTCGCCCATTTGCTTTTACTTTATCTCACAATGTTTTATCTTTTAAATTTTCATTGTGTTATTATCGCTCGTTCTTTGTTGACGTATTAGGGAACGTATACAAAAATTTATATTTGGTAAAGTTGTGGAAAGAACAGTGAATGATGAAAGGCTGTATTTGTGTGTGAATAAGTGAAAACGCGTCACTAGCTTACCGGACGAATGGAGATTCAGCTTGTGCTAGAAAAATATTAAAAAAAAAAAACGTCATACCATACGACGCATGAACTTCCTAAAGATAGCTTAATTCAAATACTAATTTCTTGGTGTCCAGCAGCAGGTGGGCGTTAGGTGCATGCATTGCATTTAAGCAGATTTGAAACGCTGGTAAAATGGTTTTCTGGTGTGATTGCTTCAATGGTGGCTACCAACCGATTGATGCGGCGAGACAAGGTAAGTTCCATTAATATGTCAGTGTGAAAATGTATTACATTAATATTTCATTCTTCAACATCTTCCGACGGCTAGGCCCACGTTTTGGTGTACGTCATCTTCAATGCTTCCTTGCCTTTTGCGGTCTGGCCGTGGCTTATGCTCTGCGTGTAAACCTTTCGGTGGCTATTGTGGCCATGACAGATCGGAATTCTACAAACCCTGCCTTTGAGGTCAGTACTTTTTATTTTTTTTCCATTTTTCTTGCTTTTGTACATATGTAAGTATGTATGTGGCATTGGTTTACCATCAGGTAGGTGTGCAAATTGTGTTCTACATATGTACATATGTACGTATGTATGTATATTAAATTTCTGAAATAAAAGTAGCATCTAGATATCAATTAGTGTATCCCTTCCTTTGTTCATAATATGCGTCATGGATGTCTAGCTATACATAATTATCATGAGAGCCAAACGTTTATCTTTTTCATAAGCACTTGCAGTTTGGCAAATAAGTGATGTGTTTGCTGCTGGGCACATTTCGTTTCGTTGATAAAAAAATACTATTATAGGTATATGTATGTACGTACATAAAAAAGATAGAGATATTCCCTAAATATACAGTATCGTGACAAACCTGAGCGCATTTTTCTGCTGAGTGATAGAGCAAGTGTAATATATAGGGTGGGCCATGTAAAATTTGCTTTTGGAATCGGCTATAAAAAAAAACTAATCAATATTTTTCACAAAATCGAAGTTTTTTTCTTCACTCATCTTATAGTAAATCATTTCAAGAATGTTGTGTCAAAATTTTAAGTGGATCGGAGCAGAACTCTCAAAGTTATAGCCTTTGTAGACACTCTACCTCGAATGCGGAGCATCGATAATTTTTCAGAGTCATTTTTTCAAACGCGTTTTTCCCGAAACGACTTCTTAAAAGTCGGTGCCAATCACAACTCCGAAACTATTCAACCGATTCTTTTCAAATTTGGCACACGTTTTCTAAATCAAGAATACCTCCCCCCCACTGTTTTTTTTATATTTTTTTTTTTAAGGTTGTTTTTCACTTACAAATATGACGAAATTTTTCGCCAAAAATGCTCTTTCAACGTTTTTTTTGCCACCAAAACTACCAAAATGAAAAAAAAAAATTTATTAATGGGGGGGGGGGCGGGGGGGGATAAGATGTACAATAACATGCAACTGATTTTATTAAAGTATCTTAAGCCATATTTCTGTAAAAAATTCAAAAAAAAGTGTTTTTTTTTAGCGCTAAACCCTACCACCCCCTTAAGCACATTTTCGATTATTTGGGCTCCTATTTCATGAATCGCAACTTCGATTTCGAGTTTTAAAGCATCAATCGTCTCTGGATGGTTCGCATAGCATTTTACTTAACGGCTCCACACAATAAATAGTCCAACGGGATTAAATCACAGCTCCGAGGCAGCCAATTGATATCGGAATTTCGGCTGATTATTCGGTTTTCAAAAACGGTAGCCAAAAGTTCGAGTGTAACTTTGGTAGAGTGACAAGTTGCACCGTCCTGTTGAAACCAAATGTCGTCCATATCTTCCTCTTCAATTTTTGGAAACAACTCGTTGAGCATGTCACGGTAACGCTCGCCATTTACTGTAACCGCGGCTCCTCGCTCATTTTCGAAAAAAAATGGCCCGATGACGCCGCCAGACCAAAAACCGCACCAAACAGTGACTCGTTGTGGATGCATTTGCTACTCTACAGTAACGTGTGGACTTTCTGAGCCCCAAATCCGACAATTTTGCTTATTGACGTAGCCATCGGTGTGAAAATCAGAAACGAAGAAGAAGACTCACCACTTTGGAAATAGGTTTTCAATATTTCCCAATTTTGTTCAAGCGTATAGCGTCCCATTTCGTAAATGTCAAACCTTTAACTAAATTATGAGCACATTTGATATATCATTTGTGTTACCATTCTCAAAAAAATAGGTGGTTCAAAAAGCAAACGGTATATGGCCCACCCTTTACAAAGATGGGAAAATTGCTTAGGTTTTGCCCAATACTGTATATGTATACATATATGTATAATAACATATAATATAATCGATTATATGATTAGGAATATATGTATATATATGGTAGATATATTTATGCATGTGTATATGTTTGTACGCATGAATGTAACTTTTTATATAAATATTTTTTTATTTTTTATAAAAAGCAAATGATATAAACATTTGTTCAGCTGAATTAATACAAATACTCCAAATATTATATATGAATGAATGTACGTTTTTTAGAACAGCTTTTAAACAATAATGTCGCTTCTGATAAACTACTATACTTACATATACTATATTATAATAACGAATACCAGTAATTCTTATCTCTTTTTTTGCTACTTGCTACTTGCAGGAATTCGATTGGGATGAAAGCATTAAATCGTATCTGCTCAGCAGCTTCTTTTGGGGCTATGTAGTGACACAAGTACCCGGCGGCTACCTCGCTCATCACTATGGTGCAAAATATACGTTCCTCTTTGGTGTCCTAATTTGCTCATGTCTCGCTATTTTAACACCATTTTGTGCCCACGTAGGCGACTGGCCTTTGGTGTTAACACTGCGCGCCGCTCAGGGTTTATCGCAGGGTATGATCTTCCCATCGACTCACACATTCCTCTCGAAATGGGCACCAGCTGAGGAGCGCGGTCGCCTCGTCAGCTATTGCTATTCAGGCTCACAATTCGGTACGGTGGTAATGCTTTTCGTCAGTGGTTACATAGCCTCTTCTTGGCTTGGTTGGCCCAGCATATTTTATTTGTCCGGTACCGTTGGCATTTTATGGTCATTCGTTTGGTACTACTGCAGCTCGAGTACACCAGCTGAACACCCATCGATTAGCGTAGCAGAGCTGCGTTATATTGAATCGTCTGGACAAGTACGTAGACCTTCGGATGCTGGCCGCACTACCGGTGGCGCACAAACGCAAGCACACAAAGTGCCCTGGGCGGCTATGTTCACTTCACCACCATTCCTCACATTGATTTTAGTGCATTCATCAAATAATTGGGGTTTCTGGACTTTACTCACCGAAATACCGACTTATATGAAGAATATACTTGGTGTGGATATACGTAGCAATGGACCGCTATCGGCGCTACCATACTTTGCAATGTGCCTATTGTCGTATGGTTTTATCTTCTTGGCAGATATACTAAATGCGCACTTTACAATGCCTCTATGGGTATCACGTAAACTCTTCAACACCATCGGCCAGTGGGTGCCAATGGCAGCGTTGATGGGCTTGGGATACATCAATGCGGGTGGTAGCTTCAAATTGGCTGTAACACTGCTAACCATTGCAGTCGGTGCGAATGCGGCCGCCTATTTGGGTTCGCAGGTAAATCACATAGACCTGGCGCCAAATTTTGCCGGCACAATGATGGGCATTACGAATTGTGTGGCGAATGTGATGAGCATAATAGCACCGCTCACAGTTGGATTGATTGTTACGGATGAGGTCAGTAGCATAAAATGTTAAGGGTAAATTTGTATGTGTGCATAAAAAGTATGTTTATTTTTTTTTTTTTTTTTTTTTTTTTTTTTTTTTTTTAGAAAAATCCCGCACAATGGCGTATTGTGTTCTATGTGAGTGCATTCTTCTACTTTGCTGGCAATCTGCTCTTCCTTATCTTTGGACGTACGAGCCCACAGAAGTGGAATTTTCCAGAAACACGCACAAATAACGTTGAAGGCGGAGATAATAGAACCGACGATACACAAGATCTAAGCGACGACGAAAATGCGCCGCTAAATCGTAACGCTGCACCATAAGGCTATAAATTCAAGGGTATTATTTTATTTTTGTGATTTGCAAAAATATGTTTCTGGCTATGGATGTTTTCAGAATGTTGTGATACAAGTTGGTTTTTCTTTTAATTATTGTGGGTAAATTACTACTTCAAAATCTATATTGTATATGTAAACACATTCGTGACAGTTTGTAAACTGCTAACTGCGACAAACATGACAACGTTTCCACGACATTCGGTTCTACGTTACCGAAACGATTGGGATTTATGTCCGGCCAAGAACTGTCACTCAACACAACAACAAACATGACATACAATTACGATTAAAAAAAAAAACAATTTAAACATCTTAGGTGCATATATACGAGAAAAATAGTATACATACACAAATTTTTTAAATTTAATTTCAATTATATTATAGAAATATTTTCATTTAATTTTAAGCTCGAAATGTAATTAAGCGTTTAAATGTAAGTTATACATGACAAAAAATCGCTGCAAGTAAGCTGCAAGTTATTGATAAAGGAATACCAATACAATTTCTTCGAAGTCTGGCAAACATTTTCTTTTGAACCAACTAATTTATTGAAAATTGTCACGGGCCGACACATATTTGAAGTCAAGAACCAGATTAAACTTTTTCGAATGGTTTTGACGTTTGTACGAATTAGAATTCCAAATTAAAAATAGCGCCAGAACGTTAAATATCTTCTTTTTTTTGTTTGCCTTCGATTTATTGTCTACGGAAATTGAGTAGCATTAGATAAAGAGAAGAATTTCCTAAATTTCGAATCTTACTTTGATTGATAATTTCGATATTCAATTTAATTTACTATTGAAAATCGCCAAAAAAAGAATAAAGTAATAGTGCAAATAAAATTTTTATGATGCCGATTTAAAAGTAGCGCACAACAATAACCTAATTTTGATAATAACACTATTCTTTTGCCGAAGCTGCCAGGATTTCACATTGAACGTGATACTGTAAATAATTGGCAACGCAACGGTTGTGAACAAGCCCACATTTGCAACTTTTAAAAAATAAAAAGATTTTATTGATTTCTCGAAATCTCATTTTAAGGTCACATTCAAATGTAGTAGTTCAAAATTTGTAAAAGCGTAGTTTATGTAGTGCTCGGTTCTGAAGGTCAGTCATATGTATTTTGTCGTCCTGTGAAATCCATAAAACACATTTTGGAGTTATGAGTGTCTTGAAACAAATGAGGCAGACTAAAACCAATATTTCAAATTATATATGTACATATGTATACATAATTATTTGTATCTGAAGTGCTGTCTACATTCCTTTTTAATACAGATAATTTGAACTCGATTTATTATTTGTATAAATATTTATGTACAAACGTAAATAATAATAAGTATAAAGAACTAAAGAAATATTATTTTATGTCAATGTAATAAAGTGTCTTTAATAATAAATAAAAGTTATACATATATGAAAGGTAACCCAGATGGAAAATAATCCTAATTGTTCCAGTAACTGATACCCTAATTGGTTAGTAATCACTTGTTCAATTAATCAACTATTGAATAAGACTTTGAATATTGAAAAAATATAATTACTTGATAATTTAACCCTCCGATGTTCGGTGCCTTATGATGCGGTAAGTGCATCATAAGGGTCTGCCCAGACAAATACAAATAATGTAAGAAATACGGTTTTAAAACTAATTTTATTTATTTATTTGAACGGATTAGTATTAATTACAAAGAGCAATTGGGTTTACAACTATATAGTTGCATGGAATGTTCATTAAGACATATGGGACGATTACATTTGCTGCAGTTATAACGAGTTTTACGTCGCTTTTTCGAAGAAGAAGCAGCACAATGGTAGCACGATGACCGTGTTGAAGCAACTTGAGCATATGATTGTTGCTGTGCTGCATCTGATATCGATGGACAAGATTCCGGTACCTAAAAGTAGCGAAATAATTTATTTTAAATTAGTAAATATGAATGCATGCATACACATATCTTTATACGCGGAGATATATGTAGGTGTGTATATAATTCATACTCACCTTGATATTGAAAAGATTCATTGCTTGTCTTATATGAGTAAACCTCCATACTAATGGGTTAGTCGCCCGTTTCGTCATATGTGGGATAACTAGCTGCCGTGCCAATTCAATGATAAATGAGCGCCTCTTATCACTCTGCTTTGCCGGATTCAGCTCGTCATAGATGATGAATGATGCCAAACCGGCAATATCAAGCTTATTATAAAACATTGCCAGTGGCCAACGGTTTATCGAGCGTTTGCACGAATAGCCAGTCAACATTTGATCCATTGTATCTACCCCCGCTTTAAATTTATTGTAGTCCAAAATTTGATCTGGCTTGAATCCTTTCAATGGATCGGTGTTTTGATGGTAATGGGCAGTGGATACCATAATTACTGGCTTTTTCGGCTTTGCCATATACGAGCACAGAGCGATATTATTATTGTGATAACAAAATAAAGTGCTCTTAACATCACGCTTCGGGTTGAGCAATTCATGCGGAATGAAGGTCTTATTTTTTCTTACGGTACCGACGAAAGCCACTTTACGATCCATCAACATTTCTGCCAAGTTGAAAAAAAAATTGTCAGCATAAACAGTCCTACCGCTGTCCATATAATTTTCCATCAATTTCATGACGACCCGTTCACCTTGATTCGTTTCTCGCTGGCCACCTGGTGGTTTTCCGGTATAAATTATACCTTTTAAAGGGTTTGAGTTTTGAGGTTTTTAGTTTGAAACAGAGTCACAAATCCACCACACTTTCATGCCATATTTTGCCGGCTTACTCGGAATATATTGGGTGAATCGAGTGCGCCCACGATATGGAAATAACTGTTCATGGACGGTTACATGACAATCCGGAGTGTCCATTTCTCTAAATTGGCCATCAGCATGAGCCATGCATCGTCCAGGGCAGCAGATTTGCTTTGCTTCAACCTCTCAGCACGAGTACCACTGTTATCGAAACGGATGAAAGTAGTTAAGCTCTTGAACCGATTCAATGACATAGTGGCCTTATAAATTGGCATATTGTAACTGGCCCACAATTCTTTCGCTGGCTGAGAATTCGAGTGGAATACACCAGCAATAAGTAGCATCCCAAAAAAAGCATACATTTCGTCTTCGTTAATCGTTACCCAAGAACGCTGTTTATTACTGGGATGCTTTTCATTCCATAGACGAAACGCTTCAACGGCTTTTCTGTTAGTTTCCCGCACAATGATACTTATGATTTCAGGAGACAGCAATAGCTTGAAAAGAGCTTTATGACTCGGTGACGCTCCTCGTAGTAGCCCTTTACGAGTAAAAATTGTAACATTGTGACAACGAGGCCTTCCAGGTGGTGGAGGATTTGAATTCCACATCTTACCATCTTTCGACCTGTATATATCATCTTCTACGTCGCCACTTGTTTCAAATAGATCGGACTCCTGTCCCATAATTTCTTCAATTTGTGCCTGAAGTCGCTGATGTTCTTCCGGACTCACATTTGCTGCACTTAGCTTACGAAGCAAACGCGTCATCACATCAACTTCATCCATATTTACTTGATCCATTTTATTTAAAAAAGCACTTCCCACTAATTAAAAAACACGTGTTCACTTTAATTTTCAAATGTCAACTAAAAAATTATCTCTGCCGCTGCCTCCGCTAACAGTTTAGTTCTTTACACCTAACGGTTAACCAATTTACATGAGAAGCTTATATGAGTCCGCACAGACCCATGTGAGCTTAATTAACGAAATTAGTTGAAAAATATTGTTTTTTCAACAAATATAGCAAAAATCTTAAATTTGCTACTTCATTGTGTTTGGCACACTACATTTTAGGAAGTCATGGACTAAGAAGCCTCAGATATTAAAAATAAAAGATCTACATACATTTAAAGATCGAATGGGTCTGGCCAGACCCATATGAACATCGGAGGGTTAGTAATTTATTCAGTAATGTAATGGTATGTATTATATACCACAATGCAGCAAATCAGTATTCAGCAGTTTATTCTACCAAGAACGATAGAATACAAGATTACGCCTTCCGAATTCGCTGTGCCGTCAGCCTCCATGAATAAATAACGTGAGATTTGTCAAAATCGGCAAAGAAATACATAACTGTTTTGGAAAGACGCCACCTTAAGTATTCAATTCGCTTTGTATGAATACGACATTATAGCATGCCACCTCTAATCGATTACAGTGTTGCCTATAGAATCAGCAGACAAATTTAAGTGTCGAGATGTTGAGGATTACAGGTGATAGCATCCGTAATAAGTAAAAACCAATGATATCTTTAATATCAATGATATCCTATGCTATGTGCTTTACTTTATATGTTAATGCAGTTAAGCAAGGAAATAGGCAGGTAGGTGAAATGGTTGAAGTACGTTGTTTTGATACCATTATGAGACTTCCAAAATGCAGATATCTACAGCCAGCCAGAGCTTTTGATGTAATGAAGAAGGTTGATGGGATTTAGGAAGGAGCACTGCCCCAGGCTGTCGAAGAAAAGAGTACCCAGTGACCTTAATTGTCTAGCTGCCAAACCTGAACGTTTACAGAGAAAGCCCACAACATTATCCTTCTCTGAAAGGTTCCTAAAGCTTTTGCAATAGGGGTTAAATGGTAAACTTAGCTTTTCTACGTGTGAGCCGAACGTCCAATGAACGGTAAGCACAGCTACGAGTTCGGAAAAAACGGTGGATATAGTACATACACAATACTAATCTGGTAAAACAATATTATTACTTAACTATCTGATTTATTCACTATTTTTGCTTTTATTTGGAATTTTTTAGCATGTGCTATCTATGTGTCCAGAAGGTTTCGTGAATTATCAACGTTCTCGTAAATTAAATCAGAACTGAAATTCTTTTGGACCATTTTTTGGTTTAAAGTGGAAGTAAATAATCTTTTTATTTTCTATGTTGCTTTTTTCCCAATAAAAAATAATTATTTAAAAACCTATTCAACTTTTTGCTTTCAAAGTTCAAATGTGCTATTTATATGACCATGGCTGTATACTTATAATTGGCACGTACACCCTTTTTGGGTGTTTGGCCGAGATCCTCTTCTATTTGTGGCGTGCGTCTTGATGTTGTTCCACAAATGGAGGGACATACAGTTTCAAGCCGATTCCGAACGGCAGATATTTTTATGAGGAGCTTTTTTCATGGCAGGAATACACTCGGAGGTTTGCCATTGACTGCCGAGGGGCGACCGCTATTAGAAAAAATATTTTTCCTAATTTTTGGTGTTTCACCGAGATTCGAACCTACGTCTTCTGAATGATAGTCACTCACCAACCCACTCGGCTACGGCGGCCGCTTTGATAATTAATTAATTTGATAGGTGTGCTTGTTTATGTATGTAGTATATTATGTTTATTGGATTTCTAAATGTGTATATTACAGTCTTATAACTACTTAATTCGCACTTAATTACCACATACTACAATTTTTATGTTTAAGTACAATAACAATGCAGTATAACTCTTTTTTTACTTGCTTGTGCGGGTTATTAGAAATACATTTTATATATAAATCGTTTCGTTAGATTTTTAATTATTAGAGAAAAATGTGCAATTACATCTGCCGGTAAAATACATTTTTTTTATATTAAAATTTATATATATTAATAATTAAAGTAACTGAAACAAAAACATACTGGACGCGTCACAGGTTTTTGTGTTATTATTTTTCTCTAAAACTAAACTAGATTTTCGTAAACTTAAATTACAAACTAATTAATTACAATAAAGTCAAATATTACATATAGACAGCGTGCAATGGAAGAGACGAAAAATTAAAAAAAAAAAATACTATTTGCTAAAAAATTACATACACATATACATATATAAGATTGTAAGTAAACTAAACGGTGAAGTTCTAATAATCAATTGTTTTATAAAAAATATATTTTATTTTAAAAACAGATTGTGTAGTTTATTGAAATTATTTTCTTTCTTCGTCTCCATTTTCTTCATGTTATCACAATCTTCTCTCTGAATACGAACTTGCATGTACGATTATGTTCTTGTGTAGACGCATATACACATACACAAATGTACGAATATTTGCAAGCAAGTCACATTAACTTCGTTGCGCTGCAAATTCCAATATGCACATAGACGCATACACGCATACACGTATGTACATATATGTAAGGCCTTACGCTTGCTTACTACTCAGTATGTACTTCTCAACTAGTTAATGCAATTTATGGTTCGCTGGCAAATCTTCGGAACGTATACAACGTCCGCGGTAGCAAATCTCCGTTTCGGATGTCACTTTCGTTGATGTGGAAGTCGCATATACGACTTGATCCATTAAACTCTTTTGCAATGGCTTCTTAGCGGCGGTTTCCTCAGTTGTCGCTGAAATCGTTGACTCTGTAGTTGATGTCACATCAGCTGCAGCATTCATCGCTTGCGTAGTCGTATCCGGCTTCGTTCGCTTGATATTCATGTACTCTTGTCGTCTCTTGCCGACCGCAGCCAGCGCTGCAGTCACCGCATGATCCTCTGATTCATCGATAGCGAATAAATCATGAAGTTGTCTCTTGACTTCAGAGAATATGCTTGGTTGTGATTCCAAATCATCTACAGCGTCGTCCATGCGTCGTGTAGCGCTCTCTGCTGTAACACTTTCGGCCTCATTTTCCACTGGTGCGTTTGTGGTCTTCTCAACAGCCTCATCCATTGCTAGTGTTGTTGCATAGGAGGTGACTTCTAATTGTTCGGATGCTGTCGGCTCATCGGTGTACATTGTGCTTAGCGGACTAGCAGTTGTTGTTAGTGTAGTTCCTGTGATTTTTCCAATTGATGCGGGGGTAAGTGGTGTGGTCGTTTTAAGTTCATTGACTATTTCTATAGTGGACTTTTCCTTTCCGTATAGCGAGTTGTAGAGCTGAGAACCAAGGTTTTGGGACTCAGCTGTTTCAAAGCTCTCGCTGTTTGGGGTTGACGGCAATCGGAGTTTCTTGAATTTGTTGCGTCTATTGATGCGATTAAATATTGTAGTCTTTTGCGATTCGAAGAATGTGTCATCTGTGCTACGTGTGCTGGTCTCTTCGACTGATTCGAGTGGTTTCTCCTCGGGTGCCTTGCCCATGACTTCTTCCAAAAGTTCAGCAAAGGATTTTTCTGGCCTGAAGGGATGTATATTTATGAAAGAATTAGCTTAAGATCATATAACTCTAATAATAAGAATGTATGCAATTACTTTAAATTTGGCGCCTTAACTGTCGGCTTTACTTCACCGAAACTAGCGGAAACATTCACTTCAAAGTTGTCCGCCTTCTTGTCATTTTCAGGGCCAATCGTTACAATTTCCGGTTCCTCTTCGAATTTGTGCTCACTTTCTTTTGCACGGTCTTTGGGGTTCGATGGTTTAAAGTGATGATTACTGCCTAATTTTAAGGCTGGCGACCATTGTGATTCCTGACCATCCAATTGGAAGCTCGGTCTTTGACGGCGTCTTTGTGGTGGTGCAGCCTTTCAGAAAGAAAAAAAATAAGCCTTTAGTTCATTGAACTTTGAATTACTTATAACAAGCCTTACATCATTTTCATATAAATCATGATTAAAGCGGTTTATTTTGCGGAAGTTATTCTTGGGCTCTTCGACTTCGGATTCTTCTTCGGGGCTTGGCGTTGAAGAGACTGAATATTGTGGACGACGTGTGCGTGTACGTACCTTAATCACTTTACGTGGCGGTATGCGTGGACGCAGCTTTAAGAAAATATCAAACAAATTTTATTTACATCTTAAATTGTCTACTTTCATCTCAATACTCACCGAAGTCTTCGTCTCTGTTTCTGCTGGGGCTGTAGTAGGAGCTTCTGTAGTTGTGGTACGCAAACGTGGATAATTTCTGCGTATAAATGGCGAACGTCTTGTGGTTACTTGGGGCTCTTCAGTTGTTGTTGTTGTTGTGCTGGTGGTGCTAGTAATAGTGCTTGGCAGTGTAGTAAAGACTGGATTAATCTCGTTGCGTATGATCGGCTCGGTGGGACCTAAATCTTCCTGGTTCGGGAAGTATCCTGGTCCGAAATTATCCTTTGTATACTGACTGTACTGCTGTGCAATTTGCATTGGCTCTAACATGCCGGCTGGGAAAGTCTGTTCATTCGTTTCTACGGTGTTGCTGGGCGTGACTGTGTAAACTTGTTGCGTCTCTGAAGTTGGTGCCTCAGCTCCGGTGCTTGTTGTATAAGAGCTGGGTATCGCCGTAGGACTAGATGGCGTGCGCGATGACAGTGGTTTTATAATTGGGTAGTTTTGTTTCAATACATCGCGTTGGTAGTCCAAATCTTCATCTTTACCTGAGTCACCGTACTTCTTACGCTGCTTCGTACGTAACGTTTGGCGTTCTTCTGGCGTGGGTTGATAACGTATGCGATTAGGATTACGTATAAGAGGGTTGCGAGCTGCAGACGATGGACGGCGAGTTGTTGATGTTGCTTCTTCTTCACCATCTGGTGTGGCAGTTGTGCTGGCTGTTGCGCGCGCACCAAATGGACGGCGCACGCGTTGTATGGGACGACGTGTAGAGGTTTCCGTCTCGGAATAGGACACTGAAGATGTAACCTTAGAAACAACAGGCTTGCGTACACGATTGATTGGACGTCTTGTTGGACGTGTAGGCAATTCTTTCTCAGGCTGTGCTGGTGTAGTAGTGGCAAGTTCCGCCACGGCATTTTGTTTGTCGTTCTCTTCTAAATTATTTACAAGTCCCGGCAGATTCGGTGTGAGTGGTGGCAGTTCTGAAGGTACATGGTACGGATTAGGTTCATATTCAACGGTGCTATCGGGAATCTCATTCTGGTTGTACAAAGGACGATGATTTGAAGGTTGCTTACGATGCGGCTTCAATTCGGCTTGTATCTCCTTATCTCGCTGCAACTCCGCGAAATCGGGCTGTTGTACTACATTGTATGCATCCTCCGGTGCTGATGCCGCTGGTTGAGATGGTGAATAGAAAGTGACACGTTGTTTGGTAGTCGATGTGGTCTTGTGCGTTGTTGGTACGTTTTGATTACGCTCATAATCCAAATCCACAGGCGTATATTGCACTTGTTCGAAGGGAGGGTTAGTGGGATTTACAATTTGTGGACGATTACGGAAAGCATCTTGCTGGCGGAAATATTGCTTCATGCGGTATTCCTCCTCTGGTGTGGTAGGAGGACGGGTTGTGAAGCGTGGTACTTGCTCCTCAACAGGTTCTTTTGGTATAGTGCCAAAAGAGTAGAGGGGTCCGTGTGCGCTCGGGAACTCAACTTGCCCATTGGGATTGAATGTGAAGAATGCATGAGCTGGTGCAGCTGTTGTTGAGGTAGTGCTAGTTGTGGTGGTCGTGGTACTGGTCGAAGTAGAAGTGCTGGGTGCAGGACGATTAGGCTGCACTTTGTAAATATCATCGCTAAATATCTGGTTGGGTGCTGGTTGGAATTGGGCATATGGATTATTGATGGTCTGTGTAAAAGTGGGTTGCTCAATTGGTTGTTGTTGTTGCACGTGTTGTGGACGCTTCTTCTTAGGACGATCATGCTTCGTGACCTTCGGTGAGCTGACTTCCTGTATGGCATCTTGATTGTAAAAGTAGTTGAACTTGTTGCCGCGCGTAGGCGCCAGTGTAGCGCGCTGTGTTGTGACTTCGAATTGATCGCGATTTTTGTGCACAGGCTCGTTTAGCGTACCTGCTGGATAGTAGTCCTTTGTTGTAGATGGTTGCTTCACCCGGTGTGGACGCACACGCTGTGTGGGCTGTGGTGGCGCTTGATACTGATTGATATCATTTTGGCTGTAGACAACACTTGGCTTAGCCGGCTGGCTGATAACTTCTTGTGTAATACTGTTGCTCTTTGCAAGATTAATCACAATTGAGCCAACATGTGGTTCGGGCAAGAGAATCTTATTGAAACCACTTGGTGTGCGGTAACTGAGTGGCGCTACGAAGAAGGGTATGTCACGTAGCTCACGCGTTTGTGTCAATTGCGACAAATAAGGCAAATCAAACTTAATATAACCATCTGGCGTAGACATACCAGCAGGTCCCACGAATATCTCAGGTATCTTCTTAGTAGGCGCATCAACAACGGCGATAGTGTTGGAATGACGTAAAGCAGACACCACATCCGATTGTGTGGGACGCGCTGAGTTGCGTACCAAAAACATAGCGAGCGGCGGCTGATGTGCCTTTGGCTTTGGCCGTGGCGTGGTTAGTTGCGGGTTGGCGTAATTCTGGAAAATGGTGGTTGGCTTGAGAGTTGTCGTCTTGGGACGGCTTGTGCTGGTGGTAGTGGTGCTAGTTGTAAAATAGTTCTGCTGATCAAGTGGACCGAGGGAGTCTTGCGTGTAAAACTGATTGATTTGGAATGGATTGACAGTTGGTAGACCGGCGTTGATGTTATACTTGTTCACTTCAAAAGCTTGTGACTCGGGCTTCTGCTGATTATAGAGCGTATCGTAGGGTACATAAAGCAGCTGCACATCTTGTTGGTTGCCACCATTGCTTGTAGGGGCTGAAGCAGGTGCCGTCGGTGCAGTAGCCGACTGCTGGAAGGGTGCTGTTGGCACACTATCAGCTTGTTGGAATGGTAGTTGCGAATTGAATGATGATGGCCTATTCAAGTCGAAAAACTGATCTGCTGGGGGCTCTACCGGGAAAACTTGGGGTGTGACGCTTTGCAGAGATTGTTGCGTTGGATTGGGTTTTGATTCACGGTAAACATTCTTCGTCGGGAAGCTATCCTCGATAAAGTTCTGTTGCGGCAGTGGCTTTTGCAAAGACTGCTGCAGTGGTTTTTGTGGTATCGGGTGGAATTCTGGCGGGAAAACAGGTTGATCATTATATACTGGCGAGCTAAAGAGTGTTGCTTGTGCACCACCACCGAAGGTGTGCTGAATTTGGTAGCCTGTCTGCAATGAACTTGGTGGACCCGAAGCACCACGATTGCCACCGTCCGTGCGGAAGGGCATCTCAAACTTGAAGAACGATTGCGAAGTCGGTTCACCAGATTGCAGTGACACTGCCGGAGCAGCAGGTTTTAGTGGTGGCGCGCCGAAAGGTGAACCAACTTGTGGACGTGGTGGTGGATTAACGAAACGTTGAAATTGGTAAGGAAAATCGAACGGTTGTTGCTGAGAAACAGGAGGATTATGTGGTTTGTGCAGGTCACCGAAACGTCCATTTGGTGGGAAAGCCTGGGAGTAGGTGAGCACACGCGCATTTGCCGAACGATCTTTGGCAGTAGAACTATCCACAGGTTGTGCCACTGGCACCCAATCGAAAGAATCCGATACGCCCGGCGAGGTAGGTTCTAGTTGGCGTGACCATTTTTCAGCGGCATGTGCAGGCGCAAGCAAGCACACCCAGACGCAAATGACAAGCACGCTGATTGGAGTGATAAATATTTGTAGCCTTCGAGTCATTGTTAGGTCTGTAAAACGAAAAAGAATGAAAACAAGGGTAGTTTGTATTAATTGAGTACAAATTGTTATTAGCTGCTTATAATTGATAAAGAAACGTACGACAACGCGATTGGCGTGATCGTGGCTCTGCATATATATTAATTAGAGGTAGCGGTGGAGTGCCACAACATCCTTGTCTTTGATAAAATATATATGTATATTACAAATACTGTAATTAGTCTGCATAGTTTGAGTTACTAGGGTGGTTAAAAAATTTCGGGAAATTAAGTGGTAGCTGATGGAGACCTTCTGCGTGTAAAGCACTGGCTACACTCAGCAGTTGGGCTGCCAGTTGCGGTCTCAGAGTCAACTTTGACAAAACGGAGTTGATGCTATTCACCAGGAAATACAAGCCTCCGCCTTTTAAGCCTCCACGACTATACAACCAGTGTCTTACACTCGCATCGGAAGCCAGGTATCTTGGTGTAATACTTGACCCCAAGCTCCACTGGAAGCTGCATATAGAAAATCGAGTTAAGAAGGCCAGTATAGTCTTCTACGCCTGTCTATCTATGTTCGGCAAAAAATGGGGTCTCAATCCACGTGTCGTACTTTGGATGTACAACTTAGTGGTTCTGCCAATTTTAACATATGGTTGCCTAGTTTGCTAAGTAGCTCTTTAGAAGGGCTACAACACAACTAAACTTAGAGAGAGTGCAGAGAAATGCATGTGTGGGCATCACTGGTGCTTGTAGAACATGTCCCACTGCTGCGCTCAACGTTATTCTCCACTTACTTCCCGTGGATCTGCACGTTAAATCCATTGCAGCTCAGAGTGCTATTAGGTTGAAGGAGCTTGGCCTATGGAGGCAATTTCCTGTAGGACATAGTAGCATCTTGAAGCAGATCTCCCCTTCCTTCCACGACTCAGTTCCTCTTGGGACACGGGTACTTCCGGCTAATGCAAGTGATCCCAGGTGCATATACTACGAAGCAACGATCGATGACGTTGAACACACGATCTTTGATTGCGACAGATGGCTCGTAGAAAGAGATGCTCTGAGAGAAAAGATTACCGTCATCGCGCCGACCTATGTGATCGGCAAGATGCTTGCGAGGATAACTGGAATGCGGCTAAAAGGCGTATTACGGAGGAAAAAAGAAAGACCTCGACGCAGTACAACAAAGCGGAGCCTCACAGACAAAGTCATAAGAAGACGAGGCTAGCATGAAGTTGGCTACAACCATGGTGGACCCCATTGTTCTCGGAAGGGAGTCTCCCCAGAAGGAGAAGAGGGCCCTTTTTACTGGCCACACCACTCGGCTGTAAGTGCGAAAACATTTTGAACCCTACCCCACTCCTCAAAAAAATAAGTACTTTTAATTGTTTGACTATTTTTAGTTTTTATTTTTTATTTAAATATTTTTTAACGCTTGAATAAATTTAAAGTAATTAAAAATAACCAAATAATTAATTATATAAATTATGTAATTATATATATATATACCTATATATAAATGGCACGTACACCCTTTTTGGGTGTTTTGCCGAGCTCCTCCTTCTATTTGTGGTGTGCGTCTTGATGTTGTTCCACAAATGGGGGGACCTACAATTTCAAGCCGACTCCGAACGGCAGATATTTTTTATAAGAGCTTTTTCATGGCAGAAATACACTCGGAGGTTTGCCATTGCCTGCCGAGGGGCGACCGCTATTAGAAAAATGTTTTTCTTAATTTTGGTGTTTCACCGAGATTCGAACCAACGTTCTCACTGTGAATTCCAAATGGTAATCACTCACCAACTCATTCGGCTACGGCGGCCGCCGTATAATTAATTATTAATCATTAAAAAGGTGCAAATATATAATATATATATTTAAGCATTAAGCGATTACGATAATAACCTGCGGTATTTCTCCTTTCTTAAGGAAAAACGTAATCTCGGCACGAAACTCTATTTTCTTCATAGTCGATATCTTCTCCTCATTATATTTAAACGCCCAGTAGTATAAAAAAATGTGCCATTCCTTCTCCGGTCCCTTTGCGTCGCAAACTTTTTAACCCACCCTCGTGGTCTACAACTCAATTTGAACTAGGAAGTTAAGACGGCTATTTAATACATTACAGTAATCAAATATTAAATCGCAATACATTTCATTTCTTTTTATTTCTACAACCGCCGCCCGCTAATTTGTCAAGGATCAGTTGCGGTGTATTTCAAATGTGCTTGCTTTTGCTTTAACTTTGATACCCAATTCCTGCTAATACATGAAAGCGGCATTTCAAGCAATGCTATACCGGCTGAGTTATTTTTTGTATTATGCGCCATAATTATCCATCGGCGGCAAGACAGTGATTTTACAAATTATACACGTGTTTCCAGTCTCGTAATAAAAAAGCTGCCTGAGTCTTTTCAACCATGTGTGTGTATGTATTTATGTACACTTTTTCGTGCATTTTGCGGTACCTTGTAGCACTCCTGCACGAATCTATAATTTAATTTGTATGCTCTAATCGTCGCAGTCGTAGAAGCAAATGACTTTTTCTGCATTTCGTATTGGCAATATTTGATTTCCTTATTGCTATGACTTAGTTTATTGTTTCAACACTTGACTGCCTCTTTCCTAAATTTATATATTTTGTGTATTCCCTCCAATACTTTACGCCATTTACCGAATGGCTTTGTTTTTGTTTGTTGGTATTTTAATGTTGGTATTATTTTTGCGCTAGCAATCGGAATGATCTATAATTGATTTTTTTACTAACTCTTTAATATCCGCTTTTCCCATTGAAAATTGAAAAGAAAAAAAATGCCATAATTTCCTTGACATTCAACATTGAATCTCGATTGCACCGGCTGTTTGATAGAGATAAGTTTCGACGAAATTGTTTCGCTTATGGCATAATTCGCGGTAAAAGGCATTTTGCAGCTGTTCAAGTTCAGGTTCATTGTTGATGAAGTTAATGGTAGCGTAAGAAAATGGCGAGTTATGCAAGCAACTGCCGAGCGTTACACATGTAAGGTTGTAAAGGGGAAGGCATGCTTTTGTTTCCATTAATTTTGGCGCCTAATTTGTATAAACGACTGATCTGTGAGTTCCGTGGCAGCCAAGGAGACTTTCTTTTGAGAAAACCAGTTTAGTTTATAGCGGGTGTATCACCAGGGAGATCACTTCAGTAGCATTCCAGTAGAAATTGTCCGAAAAGTATATATCGTGAGCATGCACTCCTCCTGATGTTAATAATATTCTGCGATGCATTAGAAGTCGTTCCGTTGTAGTCTTGAGTTCGATGTTTTGACTTCTTATCAAAGTCGGTTTTTCCTGTTTGTTTTAGAGGCGAACTGATACCATTCTAATGGTGCAAGATATGTTGAATAAGAGGATGATATAGTACTGGTTTGCTAGAAATTACTAGACGGACAAAGCGGAATGAGCCGGCGTATTGCCTTGGTTGAAAATCTCTTGGTGTTCTTTCACAATTCGGTTCGTTATTTCTAGGATCACAACAAAATTATGAGCATAGAAACGTTGACCTTCAGGTTCAGTTTAAAAAAAAGAAACAACTTCTCTTATAGAAATAAAGATAGTATCCATTACCGGTATCATCACAGATACGGGAGGTAGATTAGATTAGATTAGATTTGTGGGGGGTTGGACAAGTCCAAGCACTCAGTCAGGAAGACCATTGTACTACACCCCTACAGATTTCAGTAGAAAGAATAGATAGATAAGAAAGAAAAAATGTGGGCGGTAAGACGGAAAAATTAGTTTGAGGTCACTCTTCCACAAATCACTTGGATTCATTGATGAATCTTAAGAGATTCGGAAGAGGAAGAGTATAAACTTTATCCATACTCAGTACATATATCGCAACCCAATAATCTAAGTCTGATTCTGGAAAACGCCGAACAGCTACAGAGAAAATGCTTTGCAGTGTCGTCATCATCAAGGCAGGCATATCCGACTGTCGGCGACACCCATGGCAGCCATATGCTGGCCACAGGCGTTGTGCCCTGTGATTACACCTACCAGTACTCTCAGGTCCTTTCTGGTGAGTTTTAGATGAATTAAATATTTAATAAAAAAGTTATTCAAAAACAAAATTAAATGAATATGATACACATGTTGAACAAAAAAATTAATTTCAATCTGGTACTAGTAAAAGTCAAATGGCTAATATGGCTGGTAATGTCATTACATGAAACTACCTCGTGACATGCTGTAAAACCAGCCGTTCATGTGAATGAAAGCTTACCTGATGTAACCCAGGCAGGACAGTATAATGGGCTCAATCCTATACTTACTCTACACCCACGATTTATCAGTCACTGAGGAGACTATCATCGGAACTTTTGCAAATGAAACCGCTGTTCTTGCAATTTCTTCTAACCACCAGAAGGCTTCACTTAAACTCCAAACAGGACTTGATGATTTAACTCAATGGTTAAAAGATTGGAGATTGAAGTCCCATGAGACAAAATCAGTTGAAGTAACTTTTACCCTCAATCAAGTAATCATAACACAAAATAATGTTACGAAATATTTAGTATGCACCTGGACAGCAAACTGACATGGGAAACAATATGTTCACTAAACGTAAGGCACTTCGAATCAAACTCCGAAATCTATACTAGCTACTTAATCGAAATTTTCATGATTCTCTCAAAAATAAGCTCTCACTCTATACAGCCATAAAACCAATATGGACACACGGCATAGAGTTTTGTGGTACTGCAGTCAATTCTAACAGCGAAATACTCCAACGATTTCTTGGAATGTTTACAAATGCACCATATTACATCACAAATGCCCAAATTCATCGTGATCTCGAATTTCTCACAATAACTGAAGAAATAAAAAAGCTTGCCACATCACATCATATATGACTCTAATCGCACCCAAACTTTTAATTGCAGAAATAACTCTCAATCCCATCTCCTCAAAACAGACTGAAGAGGAAGTCAACAACGGATTTATTATGCTAATAAGCTAAGGTCTAGAAATGGTTGTACTACTGGGTGCTTTCCATGCATGTCTAGTATAAAGTCCTGATTTTAAGTACAAATATTGCTGTATGTTAGAAAACAATTTGCAATAAATAATTGGATTAAAAAAAAGAAGACATTTGAATAAAATTTTCCACTTGTCCATACCTGATGTCAAGGTTTTCTTCTTTCAACAAAAAAATATATTTATTACTTTTTGATTTCAGCCGAATTAAATGAAATTCCAATGATAAAAATGCTCTTGGAGGCTTGGCATTGCTTGCTGAGAAGATACATATTAACCTTCCGTTTGGCACTCAGGTCCGGCCAGACATTTTTCGACTTTGTACGTGAATTTAACATATTTCTACTATAGCTAACGACTTGAGCTTCCAGGTAGCTTCCTAAAATTTTATTTTCTATCAATTTATGGATATAACTTTTAAAAAAGTATCCTCGAACAGGTCGAAAAAAGGCCACACCCGTGTGCCCATCCGAAGGTTGTGAAAAAGTTGTCCAACGGTGGGTTAAAAAACCCTTTTCCTATCATCCGATTTTTCGTGTCATCAGTAAGCATTGAACTTAGGGCCAACCAATTGCTAGTCACCCACGCGGTTAAGCAGGCCAAGTGCCATTTTATTCTATCAAACAGGCGTATTTGTTTAGTTTTAATTTTTATCATAATCGCACTAGTTACTTTTTTCCGACAATGGTCTTTCTACTGAAATGAGTAGTAAAGTGTAGTTGAAGTAATTTTTTTTCTTTTTGCCACAAGTTAACAAACTCTGAAGTAGTTACTTACACAAAGTCATACACATAAAATTATTTCATTAACTGTAAACTTGAATTTTTTTTAGATTTGCATATACGAGTATTTACAATAATTTTCCAATTTAATTCCAATTTAATTAAAATGAAATGAGTAAAACTTGTTTATGTAGTAGCGAACAATAGACAAATAATTGAAAACGGAAAAGTGCAAAAAACTGCTTAGCATTGATGGATTTATGTGCAACCAAGGCTAATAACGCCAATGTTTTCAATATTGCACGTATTGTTGCTGGTGTTGCTAATGTGATGTTGCTGATATTGTTGGCGTGTCTAATATGCACATGATTGTAACTGAGTGGTGATTGTAACTGCAGCTTCATATTGTATATATGTACATGTGGTATGTACGAGTACCAGTGCTTCGACTGCTCTTTGCTACTGCGATGGGCAACTGAGAAAGGCAGCGAAAATGTGAGTATACCCCGTATCTGTACAGGTATGAATATCTTGAGCATCGTGAAGTTAGTGGTCATTGAATTGTAACGAGACAACAACTTGGAGTAAGTTAACAAAAAAAAAAACAAAACCAAGTAACACCAACAACAAAAGTCAACTTTAAAGTTAAGTCGCCGTGTGCGCAACTTCAAAATGGTTTGTGTGCTGCATGGCTGCATGGCTGGCTGATTGTCTTGCTGCTCGCTTGGCTACTTCACTGCCCAGCTGGCTGCGCGGCTAGCTGGTCACTTTCATTTTCACTTTTCCACTGAATTACTCGTGTGCAATTTCATTTCATTTCATTTTGCTGCCTGTTATGCATATAAGCGCATACTTTTTGTAACAGCATGCATGCAAGAACAACAAAAGCGCCTGAAAACTATTGGTATATGCAGTAAGCGGATATGCTTAGGGGAATGAGATACACATGCACATATACATACGTATGTATATATGATACCAAATGCAGTCAAGATATGGGTTAAATGAAAGCACAAGTTGTTGAATTTCTTCAGGTTAAATCATTGCTGTTGTGTATTTTTTGCACGCAAAAAACAGCTTTAGTTTGTCAAGATAACAAAGTGCTTCGAAAGACAAAAGGCATAAAAGTGGAAAATGGAATTATTAAAGTAGAAGGGAGTTTTTCTTATTTTACTCATTTTATCCACGCGAAATTGATATAGTTTTAATACATAAATACGTTCATTAGGGTGGTTCAGTAGAGCCTAGTATGACTATAACTGCGGGATTTGAGGATTCTGAGAGCCTACTAGAAATATATATATATATATATGAGTATATATGTAAGGACATTACCTGCGTTGCTACCTGCTAGTCATGAACAAAAAATTTGCGCCGCTTACTTATTTATGTGAAGAAACGACATTTGAAGCTAAATATTTACAAATTTAATAAGAGAGCGAGCACCGTTGTAGGTTGGTGAGTCAAGCAGAAAATGGGGAAAGAACAATACGAGCGTATACTAGTATATGCTCCCAGGACGATAGTGGAGTTAGACAACTTGAGCCAAGGTATCAGACATTTAGGGTTATTCAGATGGCAGTGTGTGAAAGAGTTGTCATACATATATACTTAGTCCTGCCATAAGTTCTGTTACAAGTTAAGTCCGTTACAGATATGAAATTGTAATACTTTTTTTTATTTAAGTTAGTTTTATTTAATCATGTAAGTATTACAATTTTGTTTTGCTTAAGACTTTCCAAATTTCTGTGATGTCTCCGACAGGTTATGTTTTCTAATGCTGATCACAAACTGTAGTTCAATGGATTCAGATTAAGACTTCCAGGCGGCCAATCTTCTGCGGCTATGAACCCAGGAATATTGGTTTTTAGCTACTGCTGGGTAGTTTTTGCCTTATGGGCTTGAGTCCAGTATTGCTGGAAGATCCAACTCTCTCCATTGAAGAGAGTACTGCTCAAATGCTGCCCTTTTAAGACATCTTTTGGCAGGTCCTAACTCCTTTTTCGCAGAAATGAAGACATGTAACGCCTTTAAAAGACAGTCCTCACCAAACCATTACGGAGGCTGGATGGTGGCCCCGCTGAAGCCTTGGTGTAATATTTTTCGTGTCTTTAGAAGTTTCAGCATAGATTTAGTCGTTTTATTTATTAAAAACTTCTTCAACAATGAAAATTTACTCGTCTGTGGAACGAATGTTTTCATGACTGTTGGCAGTGTGCCCTCGAAGAAGCTGCTTGCATCTGTCGAGTCTCATTTTCTTAAAGCGCGTTGTCAAAAGATGTCCAGTTGAACGACGAAAGGCTTCCATGTGGAGATCATCTCTAATTAGTATTGACATGGATCTGGTTGAAACATTCATTTCCCTGGACATGATTTTCTGCTTTCCAAGGGGATTTCTGCGAATTCTTTCTCGAACGGCTTTTATGGCTCCACTGGTTCGAACCACGCGAGGACGACCACTTCTTTTTCTGTCGGTTACTTCAGACGTTTGGGAAAAACGATTGATCCTACTGTAAGCAAACATTCTCGAAATATTAAGTTTTTCAGCAATTTTCATAATGTTCGACCACTCGATATGTGTTTGGCACTGGAGTTCAGTCGTTCAATCAATTATGAAATTAAATAAATTTTTTATAGGTCTGAGACGGATCGGTTGTTTGGAAATACTAGTGCTCGCTGAGTGGTCGAAATTCAACAAGTTTCTCTACGTTTATCTATCTCTATCTCTATCTCTATCTCTATCTCTATCTCTATCTCTATCTCTATCTCTATCTCTATCTCTATCTCTATCTCTATCTCTATCTCTATCTCTATCTCTATCTCTATCTCTGTTTCTAACTGTTGCAAGTTTTTAGTTTTCCATGTTTAATAGAAAAATGTATGTATTACTTTTTGCCAATAAAAAAAAGCTGCAAGTGTGAGCTTTACTTGAGTTTTCATTCTCTACTTTTGGTTATTTTACGCCTATTCAAAACTCACTTTCTGCTCCACCCTAATCAGATTTAAACAAGTGGGCTAATAGCATTAGAAACAAAACAAAACAAGAACCATCCAACTCCTATGCGAAATCTGTCGCCGAGTCCGAATATCCAAAACCAGCTTTATCATATAGATATGGAATTTTCAAGGGATTTTGTCAGTTCATAATTAAAGTCTGATACCATCACTCCTGCTATCATGAATAAATTTTGTAAAAATGTTGTTGCGTTATTGAATAACTTTTATTTGAGGTTTTTTTGTGTGTATATTTTACATACTTTCTAGATATATTGGGCTTAAGAAACGAATAAAAAAATTGTTTTCTATAATATAATCGTTTTTTTTATACATTCTTACAATATAAATCAAAAATTTTCAAATTTAGAAAAAGAAAAACTTTTTTGCTTAATTTTGTAAATATTATATGTATAATGAGAACATTTGATTCTAACCAACTATGGGATATATACAAATGATATGAAATTTAATTAACTTTAAATTGAGTTTCCACTTGTTTTAAATGATAAAATTTGTTCTTCAGATATTATAAATTTATTTTATCTACCTGTTTTCTTAACGATTATGTGAATTGTCGCACTCAGCTGTCGATTTTCCATAAGAATTGGAGGGTCTGGCTCTTGGGTAAATAATTATTAAAAATTTGGAAACCAGTGTAATTGGTACAACAATTGTTTACGTAACATTAAATATTTGTTTGTAGTTAACAAACAAAAAAAAACATTTTTTACCATAAAAATGTACCAACTTAATGTACATAGTAATTCAAGCATACATACTTGTACATAGTAAATAATTTGATATCAACTTACTGACCAATAAGTGCCATTAAAAGCGTCATCATTATGATTTCTACACTTAACAAAAGTGAAAAGGAAAGTTTCCTGAAATTGCCGCTCAGCCCTTTTCATGTTAATCTTTCACAAATATGATTTAATTTTTATCTTGCAAGCTTTTTTAATGGAGTTCGTATACATGCATACAAAAAGTGCTTCAGGTTTTTCTATGAACTTTTTATTATATCAGATGTATTTATAAGCATTTATTCGTATTCAGATGACCAGACAGCTAGACAATGGACGCGGGCCGCAATTGCTCGTTAAGTATTTAGACGGCAATTATTATTTTATAGACATACTCGTGCATATGAAGAGACACATAAGTTCAAGTGCATGCACACTTTTATATGTAAGTTTGCTTTGAAAGGTATTGAAAGCTCCTAATGACAAGTGCAATGAGTGAGAGAATGAAGTTAAAGAAATTGACAATTGCAATTGTTGCTTATTCAATGAACCAACAATAAAATATTGTAATAATTGTAGTGAACAAAAAATTAAAATGTTGGAAAATATTAATTGAAAATTATTTTACTAACTATTCGCTAATAGAGTATTTTCGCAACAGAAAATACGAAATACTTTGACAAAGGCTGTTTGAAAAAAAAGAAGAAAAATCGACCAATTTATTTCTAGTCTATTTGCGCCGCATTTCGAATTAGCCACAAATTAGTAATTAACATTTTTCACATATTCGTAAATATTAAAAAAAAAAAAATTCAATTGCCACCCAATCATAACTCGGTTAATGAAGTATTTTGTCTATTATGATATTTTCCTATTAAACCTGACCAGAGTGTAAAGTAAAATAGATGGAGAAATTCTTTCATTTGCAAAAGGCTTTTAATGATTTGCTACATACATACATACATACTTGCATGTGCAGTGGTGATAAAAATAATAGTAGAATGGCATATTGTCAAGCTTCAATAATTTTTTTAAATTTATTTTTTTTATAAAAATATAGTTACACCAAAAGTTTATAATTCAAAGCTTCAAATTTTGTACAAAATTTAAAAGAATTTAACAAATTTTCATCAAAACTTCACATTTTTTGTTAAAAATTTTTAGTGTACACAGTTTCGTAGCTAATTAAATTTTGATATTTACAATAAAGGGTCTTTCAAAGAACGCGCGTAATTATTGTTTTAATTTATATTATAATATTATTTCAGGTTGTATTATTGTTATTCAAAATAAGTATCTTAACAGTTATATGTGAAAAATTCCGTAACTTAAATGCCCAACATGAGTTCGCCTAGAGGTAAAATCCACTCAATAGTCGACTCATGAATCCCTAATTGTTGAGAACGTTGAGTTATCGATGTTGAAGGTAGGTCAGCGATACTACTCAGTAATGATACAGCAGCAATATTCCCTTCAGAATGTACAGTTTTTGGTCTGCCACTCCTTTTTCTATCTTCCACAGAACCAATTTCTTAAAACTTTTTCTCGAACTTTGGAGTACCTTCTCGTCTGATTCAGACGATTATTTCTACCAAAAAAATTACGAATTTTACGATATGTTTTTCATTTTCATGATAAGTTTCCATACTTTTAACGAGTTGTTCTATCGTATAAAATTGCACATCTGTCTACTTGACAAATGTAAAAGATGATAGAAAGGAATTATTCACTACTGGCATCTAAACGTCACTTTTGAAATACCCTTTATTATGCAAGTAATGCACGAAGTTTTTTATCTAGAGAAAATGCACAAGCAAAAAAAAAAAAACAAAATGTTATTGTAAAAATTAACACAAGTTTTGAGCTACTTCGTACATGCCAAGTTCCAATATGTGCCAAAATCCAATATGCTATAAAATTGAAAAATTCTGAATAAAGATTTTTAAATATTGATTAAAATTTGTTAGATTTCGCAGAGGTTGGCCGGGACATTAAAAATCTGATGAACTTCATCAGCAGCATAAAGCGGTTAACACCACTGTAACTCAGTCATCGTTCGTATTTGTGACTCAACCCTCTCCTTCCCCCCACCCCCTCCTTTCCCTTCTTTCATTCTATCGGTTTCATTAATCTTACTTCCCTTGCAATGGTATCACAAAGGATGAATTCGATTTCTTCGTCTAAGTGTGTCCATTATCTGGGCAACCATTCTAGCTTAACCTAACTTAAACTAGTAAAATTTAACAATTTTACGTTTTATTATAGGCCCTTTTGCACGGAAAGCAATCTTCAAGAGTAATCTTATGAGTCACTTTAACTCTTTACTTGCCAACAAGAGCTTATTTATTTTACATGGAAAACTAGTATATATTTCATTTGCCTGCTCACACAAGGACCATTTGGTTACTAGTGCTACCAGTTGGAATCCAATGCCTTATGAGTGGAAATACATATTACTGAAGTGAAACTTCTTAGGCGTCGATGGACGAGCAAGAATGGAGAGTAAAATTCCAAGGCCATGCAACGTTTTGGGCATTTTCGTTCCGCGAGAGAGAAAAAGATGTAACGTAGAGGAAAAGGAGAGAGAGAGCTATTCCTTATATTATATATATCTTAGATACACTTTAGGCTATTTTCCTGAGTTTTTCCTTGTGGTTACTAATTTCTAGTGAGAAATAACACTGCCTACTTTTAAGCACTTGTTTGTTGGTACCAACTTGTAAAAAAAAATATATTTATGGTGCCTACTTTTGGGGTAATATTTCCTTGGTGCCTACTATTTGGCGCGTTTTTTGGTCCCAATTTTTGTGGCGTTTGTTTTGGTGCCTACTTTTTGGCGCTTGTTTCCGTTTCCTGGCTAGTGCTTGTGCTATCCATTCGGCGTCGGAATTTATTGGTATTGCCTTGCGGTAATTTGTGTTGTTGCTGCGGTCCTGGAACCCCTGCATTTGTGTAGGTGATAGGCTCGGAGTAGTGCGAGTTGTTGCCACGGTTTGTGTCCGCCGCTTACCTACAGCGGTCGACCCATTTCTCTGTTTTTTGTAAATTTCGTCTTTTTGTATTCTCTGCAAATGTTGTGAATTTATTTAGATATATATTCTTTCTCTCTCTCTCTCTTTCTCATTCTCTCTCGGGTCTCTCCCTGTTTCTTGGTTTGCCTTGCAAGTTTCACTTCTGTTGTGTGTACTACGCTACACGCACTTTTTTAACATAGCTAGATTTTTCGAGAATTCAGCAATTTTGTCAGCTTTAGTTCACATGCGTCATCTATAGTAGCTTCTCAATTTAAGAAGTCACCCAGCAGTGTAGACGGTTTACCTTGCTCAATGCTCACCAAACTTTTTGTAAAGGATTAATTAATTATTTTTTTTAGTAATTAATGGATTAGTAATTTTTGTTATCCAGATAAGTGAAAGTGCCACAATTTTATTTGCCAGATAATTTCAATTTTTTAAGGAGCCATTTTAATTTTTTTGTTTGTTGGTTATAATGGAAACATTTTTATAACTGAGCGATTTCTTGTTAAGTGATTCAAGTATTTTGGGCATTGTCGTCAATTGTGCAATTGTTATTTTGAGAATTTGCATTTTTTGCATTTCTTGTACGAGTTTGGAGAAAATGCGCAGCACCGTCAAGAAAAAACAATTATGTAAAATCAACCGTATTATTTAGCTACTTGAAACTTGCACGATTATTTGATGAGCTACAGAACTGCTTACCAAAACATTTTATAGAAATTCTAGTTAAAAAGAGTGGTATTGTGGAATTTTTATATAGGTTTTGAAACTTGGATCTATTTTGGGTTTGTTAAGGGGTTATACTTATACAGTTAGAAGGCCCAAAAAAGCGAATTTTCCAGAATTGCTTCTGAGAAAACTTTTAAATGTATTGATCTAAAATTTTGTACACATCTTATGTTATCTTTTAACTGTATTTTAGTAAAAATATTTATTTGAAATGGAGCTACAGCTGATCTCCGTGAGTTCCTCTCAAAAAACAAAAAACGTTTTGCGGTGACCACTGTATCTCTGAACTGGTCTAAAATTAAAAAAACCAAACAGATTTCCTCAAAGTAATGCTAAATCTAGTAATTAATCGAAGGAATAAGCAAAATTAATTTTTTTTGACAAAATGGTGGTTTCTAAAACAAAACGGGTTTTGACCAAAATTTTGGCCCTAAATTGTTTATAAAAAAATATGTATCGGTGAGAAAAAATATTCGATTAATTACTAAAAAATATATTTAAGAAGCTCATGCTAAAATTTTTTAGACTAACCTGTTAAGCCCTTTTTGAGTAATGTTGGTCACCGACTTTGAAAACACCATTTTGAGAAAACCGCGTTTAAAGTTACGCCTTGTACTTTCAAGCACTCTGAAACCCCTTTTCAAATTTGCGTGTAACTTCGAAAACATTCACCGGACCGATATTCAATTTTCCGTGTGTATTCTTAAATGTTCTATATATGCGTATTATATATATATATATATTATATATATATGTATAAGTGACGCGTACACCCTTTTTGGGTATTTGGCCGAGCTCCTCCTCCTATTTGTGGTGTGCGTCTTGATGTTGTTCCACAAATGGAGGGACTTACAGTTTCAAGTCGACTCCGAACGGCAGATATTTTATGAGGAGCTTTTTCATGGCAGAAATACACTCTGAGGTTTGCCATTGCCTGCCGAGGGGCGACCGCTATTAGAAAAATGTTTCTTTTCTTAATTTTGGTGTTTCACCGAGACTCGAACCAACGTTCTCTCTGTGAATTCCGAATGGTAATCACGCACCAACCCGTTCGGCTATGGCGGCCGCTTTGTGTATTAAGAAAATGAAATAAAAAAACGATTTTTTGAAAAATCTAACTGTATATAACCCCTTAAATAAAAAACGATTATTTTATAAAAAAAAAATATATATGTATTGTCAGAACTGGTCATTATGTTGAAGTGCTTTCAGATGTAAAAAGGCTATTCCCAAGGTAGTTGGCGGAGTTACTAATTTCTGAATTTGAGTCTCCGAACCAAAAATCACGAAGATCTAAAAATTTGGATACCTTCTAAGCAATCCTTGCACATACGTATTTTTTCGAAAAGGAACCCGCAACCAAACTAAACATGTTTCTGACCAGAGTGTAAAATAATGTTACAGACAGAGCTGTAGATAATGGGCTGACAGAGCCTTATCTATGTATGTCAGCTCAAGAGAAATTTTCAAACAACTTCCCCGCTGACAACAGCTAAAATTTTGTTCTGCCTTTCGTCCAGTTGTGCTATTGAGCTGCAGCCTGCAGTAAACTGCATTAAAAAAAGGTTAAGCATATTTGGATACGCTTTCGTCGACAATCGATTGGATAGGCGAGTTTATGAAAATTATGCAACACTAAAATAGGATTTTGAAGTGTGAAAAAGTGAAAAAAGATAAAAACCATACATAGAGTTGTACATACAAACTCACTTATGTAAGTAAGTGTGCCGAGCCAACATTGGTTTCAACCACGGCAATCGGCTTACCTTGCTCTCAAAGGTTTATGTTCAAGGCTAATAGGATTACATTACAACTACAATAGAAGTAGTGTACGCGTATGTTGTTTTCGTAATAAGATTATAGAGCCTCAATGAGCAAAAATAAAAACAAAAACAAAGTACAATAAATGAAAAATTGTAAAAAGAAATAAGTAATCAAGGCTTTGATTTAATGTCAACAACTGAAATTCAATCAAAGACTTAAGACACAAACTTTGAAGAGCTAAAAAAAAAACAACAGCAACAAGTAAACTAAACAGAAAGCAACCTGGGCTGGGTAACTTTTGATTTGATCTGTTATATAAACAGCTTTTTGTTATTATACTGATTCATTTTTTGATGCTTTTGCCCTAGCGAATCGCGTGCAAAACGTTTTTAAGAAATTTAATGCGCTTTTAAGAAAATAGATCAAAGTAGAACTACTCAATAGAATTTATATAGCGAGTTAAAGTAAATCCTAAGGCGGATGTTGTTTATCAGCATTTTATCTGCTCAGCTTTTCTTCTAGTTTTGTTTTCATATTATACAGGATTATTGGTCTTTTTTTTAGTTCGACAGCTAAAAGAACATTTTTAATATGCCGGAAATTTAGTTTATACAAGTATCATAGTTCGAAATTTTCAAAATGATTCCCATTTCACTCAAATGAAGTGCGCTGAATGGACTAGAGAACGTTTGGTTGAAAATTACCAATTTTATTGAAAAATAAGTTTTTCAGATAAAAGAAAAGGAAAGGAAGGATGAAGGAAGATCCACACCTCACAGAGTGCTTTGAGTCCATATAAAAAAATACAGTTATGAGCGAATTTTAATGATTTTTTATATGTGAGTAAATTTGGATGTCGCCGTAGACGAATGGGTTTGTTGTATGACTATCATTCGATAGTGCTCCGATTCGAAAGCCCCGGCATGAAACAGCACATAATAGAAAAGGTTTTACACCCTTACGCACTTTTTGGGTGTTTGGCCAAGGGATCTACAGTTATAAGCCGACTCTGAACGGCAGATATATTTTATGAGGAGCTTTGACATGGCAAAAATACGCTCGGAGATTTGTCATTGCCGGTCGATGGGCGACCGCTATTAGAAAAAACTTCTTCTTCACTTTGGTATTTCATGGACGGAAACTCGAACCTATGCATTTCTGAATGGTAGTCACGCACCAAATATTCGGTTACTACTCGATGATCGCAGAATTTTCTAATATTAAAGCGGCGAATTTCTTATTATTATTCTTGCCGTTGCAGATTGATTTTCTCTACCTTCATTTGATCTTGTGCTTGTCACACTAGCTGGCTATTATTCTTTACTATCGTTTGAACCAGCCTAACATTCATAGGAATGCATCACATCAAGAAGCTCTTGCTAGTAAGAGCCCAACAGTCAACCGAGCCATAAAGGCCAAACCCGGTTCTCCCACTCCCCTAAGCGGAGTAGGTGAGAAATTGTTTTATTTTTCTCGTAATTCTGGCAATATCCGAAGCACTTTCGAAAGTCCACATCCAGCTTTTTTATGCGATTTCCTACTGTGGATTGTCGTGCCTGACCTTGCGTGTTTACCTATAATCTAAGTGGGGTGTGTCCGTTCCGTTAAGTTATTTTCAGTGGAGCTCCAGTGCAAGTTTAGAGCAGCTCCACAACTTTCATGAGGGTTGCGGCTACAGCCTGGAATACACTGCAGTGATCGGGTTGATTGAGCAGATGCCAGCTCCTATTCTACCGTCAAGCCTATAGATAGCCAGGTAACTGGGTACACTGGGAGGGGTATAGTATATGTATCGGCCATATCGTCAGAAACGCCCCAGCTCTAAAAGTTTTCGATGCGGTACCTACTGTTGGTATCAGGGGAAGAGGAAGGGCTCCTATGCGTTAGGAAGATCAGTTGAAAAGGGGATCGGTTAGCACGAGAAAGAAATGGCTGGCGCTTTATTTTAAACTCGGCCGAAGACGAGAAGAAAACCATTGCGCCAATCAAAAAGAAGGAGATTTCTTCGTGTTTAGGAGCCGAGATACGAGTACAACGATTTGTGCTGCTCAGAAGAAACTTAAACATGTTTAGGATGTCCCAAGGTTCTTCAAATCCTGCTTTAGCAAGAACTGACAAATAATTTCTATCTAAAAAAGTCTACGCTTTGGAGCAGTGATTGATACTGCTGGCTTACTGAACGCTTTTTCTCTCACACATCCCGAATATTTGATGTCAGAGGGGCGAGGAGCGCAAACGAAAAGCGAGCTAGGAAAAAATATGTGAATACCTTTGCCAATCACTGGTCTAGGAGCAAGAGAATCAAAATGGCGTTTAGGGCTTGAATTGGTATGATTCTGAGCGCCTGGCGTAATCATGCCGAATTTTTGTACCCTAGAAGGCAGACTGAGGTTAGCCGCTTGAATCAAAGCGGTCTACCACACAAACACTTCACAATGACTGCTTTGAAATTTTTTTGTCATTTTTAATTTTCCTTCTCGGCGATATACAACACACTGACTTACCATAAATTCAAGTACGTGCAACGCGTTCAAAACCAATTTTACGAAATCTGCAAGAAAAAAAAAAATGAGAAAAAATAAATAAAATTTAAGCTAATGACAAGTGTTTCTTCAACAAATAAATAGTTCTGCTATAAAAATTAAGTTAATTCCAATTTTGTAATGACTATAACAAACCAAAGTGTTGATTTCGGTAATTGCAATGTGACACAAGCAGACACATATTTATATCATATTTTTTTATATGTATTTTCAAGTCTGTTGAAAGACAAAAGAAATCGGAAAAAAATGATTGTATAAATACGTCAACAGTGCTGCTGATTTGATGTGGAGCAATGCTCGTGTAAAATTGCAATTAATTTTAAAATTAATTGTGCGTACTGCAGACAAACAAACAAGTGGCAACAAAAGCACCATCAACACAAAGTCATGCACACATGCATACTTGTAACTATGTAGAAGAAGAAAATGGAATAAAAACACTAAAAGTTATCGGAAAACAAGCATGCAAAAAAAAAAATGGACTGAAAGAGGTGCTGGAGCGGTAGAAATACGTGGAAGACAGCAAAGGAGACCAGCGGTAGCAAAAGTGTTGGTGCAGCAATGCTGCTGTTGCGGTTAAAGCTACAAATAAACTAATTAGCAGATACATATGTATGTGCCAATTGGCGTGCGAAAGTGAAGAAATCGATGACTTGGCAGATGCAGCATACGTATATTTGTGTGGCTGAAGGTGTCCAATATACACACACACACACACACCAATTCCTCCATGCATTTGCAATGCTTCTTGCAACATACCCACCTACCTATATTCCTGCCTACTGACCGCCAACGCACATCACTGCCATCTGCTTCGTGCTTTCAACACTCACCCGCCGGCAATGGGATACGCTTCGTCTGCCAGCAGAGTGAACTTCAGTACATACTCGAGCAGTTGGAGTTGCTGCCTTTTTTGTGGTTGCCTTGTGTTGCAAAACAAATATCAGTTAAGTAGTTGATGCTTAATGAATGGTTGTTGTTGTTGCTCTGTAAGTTGCAATTTGCAGAAATTCTTGATTTATTGCACTTGTACGCGATTTATTAGAGCAGAAAGAAGTGGCTGGCTGCGTGAGGCATGCACCACAAGGCATTTGTACAATAAATATATTATATACATACACATACATATACACACTTTTGTGGTTGCATCGAAGCGTATTTTCAAGTAGGTGGACATGCTGTTTGATCGCTGCAATATTTATTTTCATCTTTGCCACTGAAGAAAAGCGTGCAAAGCATTAAAAGTTTAGCGCACGATAGCCATGAATTGGCAGTATGAATTGCATTTTTATTCATCTGAAAATATTTATGAAAAGAAGCTGACAATACCAATGTCAACTTGTTGTTATTAAATGCAGTGGATGAAGGTTAAAAAATATTTTATTTTTAAGTTCTAAGACGTAAACTTTGACGGCAAAAGATGCAACTAATCAAAAACAAAATTTTTAATTTGATTACGAGTTTGATTCTACTGCCCTACAAATTTTTGGGAACCGAAGCTGAAAGCACTCCATGAGTCCTCAGTAGCTGCCACTTTAAATATTGGTATTCAATAGTGCTATTTAAGAGAACCAAATTGACCCGTCATAAGGGAATTGTGTAATGTGGAATATTTTTATGAGTGTTGGGCTTATATAAAATGTAAATAATTAATTTACTTGGTTTTACTTAAATTGTTTTGAGCTAGATATGTTGTGAGTTATTATAATTTTTCTTTTAAAATTCTTGAACTTAGTTTAAAAAAAAATTAAAAAATTTAAATATTAAAAAAAATTCAATATATATTTCATTTTAAATTAAATTTTCAATTAAATTAAAAAAAAAAATTAAAATATAAAATTAAAAAAAAAAAATTTTAACATAAAATTTGTTTAACTTTTTTTTACTATCAAGAATTGTATTCCAAATTTTGGTTGGAAAAAGGAATTAAAAATTATTCCATTAAAAAAATATATATATCGAAAATATAAATTACTTGAGACTGGTAGCACATTTCATGCGTTCCAAGTTCAAAATTTGGAAACTCTAACCTACCGTAAAAAATTGAGGTGTGGTGGGCTATAACTTTGCTCTACCCAAATAGTCTGCTCATGACGGCCTTTATGCACTGCGACCAGATTGATCTATTATGCGCCCCTAATTACTTAATAATAATTATTTAGTACACCGAGGAATCGAACCAGCTCCTTAGGAAGGAGCAATTGTGGGTCTTTCTCCTCTAGTAGGTACGAGCCCAGGATTCTGTATCTCCTGTGGCCTAATGCCTCACAATTGGTGATTAAGTGTTCTATAGACTCCTTTTCATCACAGCAGAACCTGCACAATCTTGTACTAGATAATCCTATTGTGTTAGAGTGTTTATTACAGGCAAAGTGACGTGCAAGTGCTCCACAGAGTAATTGCAGGCCCTTTTTGTCTCGGGTTAGAGCAGCTTTTGCTCTGTTGGCATTGAAGTTCAAAAACTTTTGAGAGTGATTAAGGCCGCTTGTGCCGTTCCAGTGTTCCCTGATTTTAGTTTGAATCCATTTTTTTTATTTCTTGTTTTATATTATTTTTGTTAAAGCCGAAAAATGGGGTTGGTCCTCTGTTTTGGCATAAAAGTCTGCCTTCTCATTTCCTTCATGTCTCTCATATCCTGGTATCCAAATCAGTGAGACCTGATTATGAGTGGCTAGTTTGTTGAGTGCATTGTTACACTCTATTAGGACTTTTGACTTGAATGTTAAGATATTCAAGGCTTTGCGAACCGATTGGCTGTCCGAAAGTATTTTAATTTTTACTTTCTCCAACCCTCTTTTGGATATGATTTCCACTGTTTCCATTATGGCGAAGAGCTTCGCATGGAAAATGGGAGTGGTATCTGTACTTAGTGTTAGGGATTTGTGTGCTCTAGGCCCCACTATTCCTGCTCCTACTCCTTGCAGCGTTTTAGAACCATCTGTGTATTATTATTGTGAGCCATCATTTATCAATGTTGCGTTAGTGTTCTACTCTTCCCTAGACGGAAAGATAACCTTGTATCTCTTTATAAAATTGAGTACGGATTCCGTGTGGTCATTCGCCTATCTTATACATACTGCTTGTTGAACCCTGTTCAAGATATTGAGGTGTCCATTAAGATCCCCTGGTGTAAGTTTTTCTTTCATATGGAAGAAGTTATGAAGTTTAAATTAGCTAATGGGTTATATTTGCTTTTCATTGAGTGCCTTCCAAACACAGGAGTAGAAGCAACTCACGACCATTTCAATGTTCTCTCGCAGATCTTATCTGAGACCGCCTAATACAAGAAAAGGTCCCAGCTACCCAAAGGAACGCAGAGTCTTCTAGCAGGAGTCTTTCTAGCAGGAAGAAACTTTACGGATCACTTGCTTACCCAGCTCTGCAGAAACTTCTCAGTTTCCTGTAAGGTTTTTGTAAGCTTTATAGCGAAGTCAGGCGTTCCCGAAATTTCGGGTTCAGTATTAGAGAGTCTAGAACTAAGCATGGTTATCAGAATAAATGCTTATCGCTTGGAACTGTATTTCTTTCGTGAACATTGACTACGTATTTGAACCAGAAGGCTTATATTATTGTGAAGCTCTTCATAGAAAACTTCTGCCTTAACTCGCGCCACTTTGAGACATCTGTGCATAGGTTAACCGTGCCTTGAAATATTTGACTTTAGCGGATTATCTGCTCTCAGAAGCAGAAGTAGGCCTATTTCTGGAAGGAATGTCTTAATACTTGTTATGTCTTAATATTATTGTAATGTCTTAATATAAGGTTGTCAAAAAGTCTTGCGGTATTTCCCCAAGCTTGTCTTTGCAAACGCGTAGTTCTAGTTGTATTCGTCGCATCGGTTCACGCTAGAGCTTTTTGGAAAGCTCTTTTCACGTGCTAACACGTGTTTGATTAATTGTTGTTTGCTTTTAGTCGTTCGTGAGTTATAGCGTCGCAAACATGGAGCAAAATAAAGAGAAAATACGGCATATTTTACAGTACTACTACGATAAAGGCAAAAATGCATCTCATGCTGCCAATAAAATTTGTGCAGTTTATGGACCCGATACAGTTTCCATTTCCACCGCACAACGATGGCTTCAACGTTTTCGTTCTGGTGCAGAGGTGATCGAAGATGCGTCACGGTCCGGAAGGCCTGTCGTCAAAAATTGCGATAAAATCGCTGAATTGATCGAAAGAGACCGTCATAGTAGCAGCCGTAGCATCGGCCAAGAGCTGGGCATGAGTCATCAAACCGTTATAAACCATTTGAAGAAGCTTGGATTCAAAAAGAAGCTCGATGTATGGGTGCCACACGACTTGACGCAAAAAAACATTTTTGCCCGTATGGATGCATGCGAATCGCTTCTGAATCGCAACAAAATCGACCCGTTTTTGAAGCGGATGGTGACTGGCGATGAAAAGTGGGTCACTTACGACAACGTGAAGCGCAAACGGTCGTGGTCGAAAAGCGGTGAAGCTGCCCAGACGGTGGCGAATCCTGGATTGACGGCCAGGAAGGTTCTTCTGTGTGTTTGGTGGGATTGGCAGGGAATCATCCACTATGAGCTGCTCCCCTATGGCCAAACGCTCAATTCGGACCTGTACTGCCAACAACTGGACCGCTTGAATGCAGCACTCATGCAGAAGAGGCCATCTTTGATCAACAGGGGCCGAATTGTCTTCCATCAGGACAGCACCGGGCCACACACATCTTTGGTGACGTGCCAGAAGATCCGGGAGGTTCTTTTGCATCCACCGTATAGTCCGGATCTCGCACCAAGTGATTACCACCTATTTCTGTCCATGGCGAACGAGCTTAGTAGTCGGAAGTTGTCCACAAGAGAGTCCTGTGAAAATTGGCTCTCCGAGTTTTTTGACAATAGGGAAGCGAGCTTCTATAAGAGGGGCATTATGAAGTTGGCATCTCGTTGGGAACTCGTCATCGAACAAAACGGCGCGTATTTGACTTAAATCGCATTATTATAACCAATTTTATGAACAATTGAAAATTCAATAAAAATACCGCAAGATTTTATTGACAACCTTATATTATGTAAGAAAAGTAAGGTATAGTTTATTTTATGGTTATTTAGAACATGGCTACCCAGGACCTCTAAACCTTCATTAGGTGCTCTAGATATGGTAACAGATAATATTTATCAATGGTTATGATACCCAATATCTTCTATTTTAGTATCTACTTTAGCAATAAAAGACAAAATTAAGTGCTCAGATTATACAAAAACATAACTGATTCGATAATAAGCAAATGGCCCAATACCTTCGGCCAGTTAATGTTAACTTGGTTGGTCAACTGTTATCATACTAACCAGAGCTAGCCCTATGAAATTCAACTGGAGTCGTAGGCTCTCGTTCCTACTCGTAATGCATTATTTTCTGTTAGTTGTAAATTGCTGAACCTGGAGCCCCCAATGTCCCAATTAGACCACTTCATCATAGAAAAGATTTTAGTGTTAAATAGTTTCCCTTTTTACCCAAATGAAGTCGTGAAATTACGTTACATTTTTTAATTTTGTACAACTGCAGAAGCAAAATTTAGTGAAGGGGCCAATGAAAATAAATCGACTTGCAATCCATTTTCTACAACCAATAAATTCATTTCAAACACCACTTTTTCAATTCTGTACTTAAACTTTGTCTCAAAATTGCTCCAAGAGATTGCAAATGTGTGATTTGCTAAGCGATTGGGTTTGTCGCATTCAAAGAGATGTCTATGTTTGTGACTTTGGTTCATGATAAATGCGCAACATGTTTTGAAAATATAAATAAATACATCGAATTAAAACTTACGCGTCTGCAATTGATCTCGAAATTTTGCCACATTTTTGTTTTTATTTTCGATTTCGCTTTTTAGTGCAAATGTGACCGAAAACACGTAAATTTATCGTAAATTCGCAGATAAATGTACAAAACTTGCTTTAAGGCTCGAAAATGGCAAAAAATGAGGCGAGTACATTTAAATTGGATTGTAAAAGTGTGTGTGAGATGTAAAGTTTAAGATTTATGCAATGCGCATACATGCGTACATATGTGTGATTGAGTAAGTTGCAATTGCTTAAACATTTGACTATTGCTTTACAAAGTTTGCAAGATGTGTGTTTGCAAAAAGTGAATGCGCTTAACCCTTTCTCTGCCAAATATTTAACTTAGTGAGTTTAAAGTCTAAAAACTTGTAGACAAGCGAATATGAAACCACCGAAAAAAGGAAAAAATGCTATATTGCTAAAGCAGAAGTTTTTGTTTATACATATATATATTTTCACCCTTTGAATGATAGCAAAAATGCTTTGATTTTCACATTGTGTTCTTTTTCAATATGAAGCTATTCATTGATCAGGCGGAATTTCGAGAAATTGTCCTTCACTTTTTGCTCTCCTTGATTGCTCAAATTATGTTTTGACAGACATCCGCCTTGCCGGATAATACCAAATAATAAAAAAAAAAATAAAAAAAACACTTCAAAATGCCTTGGATTAAGACTAAATTTAACTTTATCTAATGAAAAAAAATTTTATAAAAAAATAAACTCTGTTAAGTTTAATTAATGACAAGCATTTTCACTAAAAGAAAATTAATTGAAGGCGCTGATTTTTGTTGACAACTGTAGTTCTTGTTTTTCAATAAATGTCAATAAAAAGCAACTATTATTAAGTCGTACAACCTTTTTCTACCAAACACTAACTGTAATTTAGAGCTCTGTTCCTTTTGATCCTACAGAATGGGACTTCACTTAAACATCTGATTTTTATTTATGTTTCTTTTTATTGCGTTTCTTACTCAATATATTTATGCTAAAAAGAACGGTAAGTTATTTTCCATGGATAAATTACACTTTTGATCGTAAGTTATGGCTCTGTCTATACTTAAAAGCATTCTGTAAATATTTTTACATTTGGCTATCGCTGTTAACACAACATTTTCTGTTAGTTCGGCAATGTTGACACAACACCGTTCTGTAAGAGAGTTTACGCGCTTTGATGCAATGGAATGGAAATTGTGTTCTTTAAGGCTCTATAAAAAGGAGCTAATAGAGTGAAATTTATCAAACAAATTAAACATTCTTCACCTCTTGAACAAACCACAAAATTGTTTCTCTATCGACCACTTTCTTGCATCCACTGGTACTGTGAGAAATTTGCTAAACGAATTTCTTGAATAAGAAGAACTTCACTTGCTTGGATTTCTTGAAATACCTCCTTCCTTCATTGGAAATTAGGTTCAATGTATAATCAGTTTGAGTATACCAAATTTGTGACAGAGTTTAGTCACCCACTTCTGGTAGGCGCATTCTTTCTCAGCTTATACAGGGTTACCGTGTGTGGTCAAATGAAACGTCTCGTATACAACGAGATGATTTGGATCGGTAATATGGATGATCTAAAACAGAAGACACTTGGTGGGGCTAACGAAATTAAGCAGCATCTACGAGCAAGCGTCTTGAAAACTAATTTAAAGAAAGGAATGTGAATTTGTATCAGGAACTGGGATGGTTATTTTGATATTAAATTATTCTGCATAAAAAAAATTATGTTATTCAATGTTTTGTTTTGGTCACGTATTTTTACAATTTGTTCCTCCTTATGAAATTCAACACTCCACAAGTTGAGTGAGTCATTTTCTATTATTTACAACTAAAAATACATACTAGTTTTTAAAATCATTTTCAGATTAGTTTCTGTCCATATTTTTTAATGAAGGGAAATAGTAAATACTCCAACGTAGAATCTCTTTTGCCCCAACTTAGAATCTCTTTTGTGCTACTTTGGACTAAGTAGGCAAATTAGTAGTAAAGTCCTCTCTCGACGAACAAAGCTAACACTCTACAAGGCTCTCATCATGACCATCCTAACGTATGGCGCAGAAACGTGGACGATGACAACATCTGATGAAGCGATGCTTGGAGTGTTTGAGAGAAAGATTCTGCACAAGATTTTTGGACCTTTGCACGTTGGCAACGGCGAATATCGCAGGTGATAGAACGATGAGCTGTATGAGCTTTACGATAAAATAGACACATTGCAGCGAATAAAGATCCATCGGCTACGCTGGTTGGGTCATATCGTCCGAATGGATACAAACGCTCCGGCTCTGAAAGTATTCGATGCGGTACCATCTGGTGGTAGCAGGAAAAGAGGAATATTCCAATTGTACTGATTGACATACATTTTAATTAAAAACAGGAAAATAGCGGACTCTTACCTTAGAATTAAAAAAAAATATGGACATACAAGAACATTTTTTTTTAATAATCCTTAAAATCGTAACTGTAAAGTTTCGGAAATCATATCCTTTAACCAAATTAATTAGAGAATACCTAAATAATAACGTCCGTAAGTATCTGGGGTGACTTTCCTGGTAGCCCAGTAATTGTTACCGCCGTAGATGAGGTGGTTTGTGACAACCATTTGTTGGGTACTGGGTTCAAAGCGCACTGAGGATATTTAGTATCATATAATTCAGAATATTTTTTCTAAAAGCTGGCCGACCCTCCGAGTAAATTTGCGCTACGAAAAAACTGTGCAATCGCAAAGTACGCTCACACAGCTGTTAAGACCGATCGACTAGACTTGATGAAAAAAAATCTGGTGAATAGGGTAAGCGCTCCAAAAACTCGAGCTTTAATTCATGGATTTTAGCCATTGTCAAAATCACGACATTCACGAGTTTCACGTGAATTTCACGAATTTTCACCTTCAGATGGTCTAAAGGATTACAATAATATTCAAAATTTCTTGTTGTTCATCTTTCATCAGTTTCAAGTAATCCAGAAACAAAATTTCTTTCGCTTCCAAAAACTGAAGTTAACACCTTCTTGGAAGATTTTTTTACACGAACTCGTTTCGGAGCAGAAGAGAAAGGCTCACACCATTCTTTAGCGTCTTGTTTTGATTTAGGATCATGGTGATAGACCCAAGTCTTATACATAGTGATGAATTAACGCATATAATATACTTTATCCTTTCAAAAGCGCCCTAAATGTTGTTGTTTCATTGTTAGCAAATGCGGCACCCAATTTGAACATAGTTTTCTGAAACCCAATACATCAATGAGATACCTAGAGGTTCTAATAAATGTATTTCAGTCACTCGACTATTTTTCAAAACGATATCCTGTATTTTGTCTATTTTCTGGTGTTGTCGCTGTGTTTGGACGTAGTTTAAATTCGTTTAAATTCAGCAATCCATCTTTTTACTGTACTAAAATATGGCGCAGAGCTCTTATATACTTTTAACATGCATGCAACATAAATTTTCTTTGCTTTTAAACCTTCCGAAAATCAAAATTCAATCACTGCATGATACTTGATTTTTACCATTGTAGGAAATACTATGACATGCCGATACTAAATGGCTTGCAAACAGACTGAACCCAACAATTATTGAACAACCTAATATATATTTGGCAAATCCGCGAATGGGTTAAAATCGCACATTATGGCCAGTCAATTTAAGGCTCCTAAAATTTGAATATTTCCTAATGGACAATTAATCACTTTTGATACCCTCTGCAAAGACAAGACTTAATAGATAAAATCAAAACACTGCAGCATATAAATGTGGGCAAATCAATTAAAGGAAATTCCAATTCAGTTCCGTTGCATTTAAAAAAATTACTACGTTAGATTTGCATAAACGTCCGCATTTATCACGATTGACAGCCAGCTCACAAATGCACTCGAATTTTATCACCCGCTGCGTAGCGTTGTCTGTTTGTGTGATTTGTGATCTGGTAAATATTCGTAAGTTGTTTTTCAATTGATTGTTGGATTACAAGAATATTTCATCAAAGATCAAATCACGATTTCTGTCATTCAGCCATTATTTTGCATACATGTGAATTAACGTATGTGTACGCTTTGATTTCATAACGAGCCAAAAGGAATAGTTACCGCGCTGTATTTTTTAAAAGCGTCTACACTTGTGTTCACTATAGTTGTAGAGCAAAATTTTGGTCATTAAGAAAACTAAATTTTTTTTTATTTTGTTTTTATTATTTATCAAAAATATAGTTCATACTGCAACAGAATTCATGTCATTAAAATTTTACAACTTTGTACAAAATTGAAGAAAATTCCACAAATTTGTATCAGAATTTTAAAATTTTTAATCAGAATTTTTATATAGCCGATTTTTTTAGCCAATGTAGCAAATAGCTAGTTAGGTCGGTGAAAGGGGTGAAGCCCTCCGCACTGGTATTCCCCAAGTAGGTCTAAAGCGCCGTTTTGATACCGATATGAGACCTTTAGTAGGCAGATATCTACAGCCAGTCAGAGCTGTTGATGTAACGGAGAAGATAGATGATATTTAAGTTGACACACTGCTCCAAGTTGTCGAAGAATGGAGCACCCAGTGACCTTAATCGTCTAGCAGCCTGGCCCGGACATTTACAGATAAAGTGCTCAACAGTCTCCTTCTATGAAAGGCCCCCTCAGCTTCTGCAATAGCAATTAAATGGTAAACCTAGCTTTTCCACGTGTATGCCGATTGTGCGATGAGCGGCAATCATAGCTACAAGTTTGGAAGTTGAATGGTGAGGAGTGCCGAGAACTGATTTTGACTGGTCTGAGAAAATAATTTTTCATCAATCAAGTGTAGTCCAATTTTGGTGTTGTGTGGTCCAATCGAGACACTTTTGGCAATTAAAATGGGAGTAAAAAAATATTGTCACCATAACATCAGCAGTGTACAACATACACACATATATCGCATCTGACCGTCAGCTAATGAATTTATGTGCAATGGATTTGAGAAAAACCTCAATAAAAATAAACGAAATTATCACAAAAATCGTGAAAAGAAATTTAAAAAATACTGAAGAAATAATAGAAGAGACAAATCTGAAAAATTATGCGACCACAACCGCATAATGCAGTTAACATTACCTCGCATACACACACATACGCGTGCATACCTAAAATCGATACTGAACATCAAAATATTATTGAATGAATTGCAATTTGTGGACAGTTTTTTGTTACACTATTTATTGGTTTGGGGTTTTCATATACCACCCGAAGGCTTTTTGAATTAATTTTGCTTCAATTTACTTACTAATGACACTGCCTTGTACGCCTTACGAAATATACATTACAATGGATGAATACGACTAATAATATGTATGTGTGAATATATGTCTGTGTATGTATGTATGCATATTTATTATTTCAGCTGTTAATTACTTCGTGGTTACGACACGCTAGCGCGTACTTGTACGCCTAAAAATGCAATAGGCAAGTGGCAATGGTGGTGATTATTTGGTTGGTATCGATACTTTGCAGGTTATTTTTTTAATTTATGTAAGTTTTAGATTCGCTGGTGTGCATTGGAGATATTTGGCTGAGTTTGGTGTTGCGTATGAGTAACAATGAGGAGATTGTCATATATATTTTTGCTGTAGAAATATTTGCATATTTTATTAAGTCCGTTAGTCGTAAGCCCTTTTATTATTTGAGGGGATTTTTTGCAAAAATATTTTTAATCTTATAATATAGTAAGTTTTATAATTTCGGTGAAAAAATTGCAAATTTTTTTAGTTAGGTATCCTGTATGCTTATAGCAAAAGTAAATTAGATATTGATTTTTTTTTTACCAATATTTTTAAAAACTAGTTTAATTAAAAAAATTTGTTTTTGGTTTTTTAAAATCGGTCCGGCTCATGTTTAAAATATAATAAACTATATAAACCTGGTGGAAAAACTGCAAGTTCCGTTTTGGGTGAGGAATACTTAGTCCTGCCATAAGTTCTGTTACAAGTTAAGTCCGTTATAGATATGAAATTATAATACTTTTTTATTAAAGTCAGTTTTATTGAATCATGTAAATATTATGTAAAAAGACTTTAAATTTTCATTCGAATTTGCTTTTACACAAGCCTTCAAACGATTAGGCGCTTCAGCTATTGCAGCACGTACACAAAGATTTGTTCAGACTCTGTTGATTTTTATTAGGTCTCCGACAGGTCATGTTTTCGAATTCTGACCACAAGTTTTAGTCCAATGAATTCAGATTTGACTTCCAGGGGGCCAAAGAGGGAAGTTTGAGGTTTAGCCACTGCTGGGTGGTTTTTGCCTTTTGGGCTGCAGCGGAATCTTGCTGGAAGATCCAACGTTCTCCATTGAAAATAGTACAGCTCAACTGCTTCACCACGCTTTCTGCGACATCTTCCTGGTATAGTACACTTTTGGCAAGGAAATGAAGAGATGTAACACCTTTATAAGACACTCCCCACTTGGATGGGGCTCACGCTTTACCATTGGAACAACATTTTTTGCGTCTTTAGAAGATTTAGCATAGATTTTGCCGTTTTGTTTATTAAAAACTTTTTTAACAGTGAAAATTTTCTTGTCTGTGAAAATAATATTTTCATGACCGTTGACCGCTGCATGTGTCGAGTCTAATTTTTTTCAAGCGCGTTATCAAAACATGACCAGTTATGCGACGGAAGGCTTTCATATGGAGACCAACTCTAATTAGTCTTGATATGGATCTGGTTGACACATTCATTTCCCTGGTCATGATTTTCTATTTTCTAAGGGGATTTCTGCGAATTCTTTCTCGAACGGTTTTTATGGCTGCACGGTTCGGTTCGCGCGAGGACGACCACTTTTTTTCTGTCTATCACTTCAGACGTTTTGGAAAATGCAATGCGATTTTCCTTAGCTCCTCATTTCATTGTTAACAAGCGAAATTTACCAAGAAACTGAGTATAATTTATGAGTTCCAACAAAAGCAAAAATATCGGAACTTTTCCGGCGAATTTGTTCTCGCCGAATGCATTGTGAAATTTGCTACAGAATTTATGGTAAGATTAAGTGTAGTCAAAATAAATAAGATGTCTTATCTCAAGGCTCTCTGCAATAAATATCATGAGAACTATTGGAGCAGCACTGACACCTGTTAAACAACCAGGCGGTTCCTGAAAGTCCCTCTCAAAGGGTTAGCAAAATGAATTGTTAGACAGCGGAGGAGTGAGTTACGAGTTGTGCTGAGTTTTTTTCTTTGTTATCAGGACAGGCTAGCAAATACAGCAGGCAGACACAATAAAATCCATTTGTCTGCACTCGGATTCCCTTTTTAATTTTCTTTATATTTACTCGACCTCCGAAGAAATCTGAGAAGACCTTGTGGTGCCAAGGAGCCAAGGTGGTCGCCACATCAGTGCCAAAGACCTCAAGTCTGATTCGAGCGAAGGCACAATAGAGTCACTATTACAAATCGCAAGACATGTTTCAAAAATTGTATAGCAATAAAAATTCCTTTCTCTTCTGTCATTGACAGCTGTATACAATTTTTCGAATAATTTTCTCTCGCTGCTGAAATTTATTTTCAATGAGCGATTTATTGGCTGTCATTTTCTTAACAATTTTGGTTTTGTTTAAATGACTTAAGCTATATTTGAGTGGGCAAGACTTAGGCCTTAGTCGGAAAAATGGCCTGCCACAGGCACATAAATAAAGAAATATATACACACACATATACACAGAAATATATCGAAAGGAAAGCTGCACACACTAAACATGTTTACCGGAAATTTCACAAGAAATTGCAAAGCAGGCACATTTGAGGGCGCTTTTGCAACCCATTGCCACTAAAGGAATTTTGCAATGTACGTGGGGTATTACGGGAGGGTATTGGGTCGCGCCGTTCCAGCATAGAATAATAAACAAGAATAAGTCGGTTGATTTTTAGAATGCCTTCTGACAATGCATAGAAGTGGAAAGCGAAAAGCTTTTTGAGTATAAACATTAAGTAGCAGAAAAACTGTGATGAAAAGTCTGGCCTGAATCTGTCAATGTTGTGTGGGCCACTTTATTATACCATTATTATTTATTGTAGGCCGCAAGTCAGTGGCATTGAACAATTGCTTGCTGGTTCATGTGCGAGAAAATGAAAGAAAAAAATTAGAGATAAATTACGTCTTGGGTGAAGTGAATGCACACGAGTAAACAAATGTAATGGCAAGAAATTTTCCGACGTCGTTACATAGTAAATACGTATTAAAAATAAAAATAGTTTTTTCACACAAAAAATACTCTAAAAAATAAAAAAAAATTAGTTAATTTTTCTTCATCGGTCAAAACTAAACAGATCAAAGTCAAGACTTTTTCTCATGGCTTTTTGGTGAAATTACCATTCGAGGCTCTAAAAGCTCTGATTTCATTTGATAGCACAATTCATTTGTTCTCCTGTAGCCTTTTGCACCGAATGTTGAATCTACTTTTGCAAGTCAAAGATCACTTGGAGATCTCTCTTCAATTTGGCTCGGAAATCAACTTAAGTTCTATTGTCTATTGTGCGCCGTGACTGGACAGTCTCAGAAATATTAACTCGCCCATTTTCTACTGTTTTTGGGCTGGTAGTTATGTCACTGAGAGGTTAGTGCCTTTTAAGTACCTGAAAATATCAGTTCTTGATATCTTTCACATCTTCTGTTTCGGCCTTATAATACAGTATAAAATTAGTATGGTTCCCTGCTGTGGTGGCTGAGATTAGATATACGACTGGAATGGTAGGAAAGCTCTGGTGGCTGATATGACTGCAATGGGAGTAATATTTTAGCCAGTTTTGATATTTGGCCGCGGGTTTTTTTTTGTTTTTTTTTTTTTTTTGAATACTCATTATTATTTCTAACTGTAGCTCATTGCCTAACAAATACCAAATATATCCAAGTTTCAAATTCAATATCAAACTAAAAAAAAAATTAGAAAATATCAGCAACATTTCGCGGTTTTAGAATTTCTAGAAAACAGTTAGGAATGCAATTTTATAGCTTATTATATTCAAGTATGATAAAGTGCCTGATTGTGATATGCAAGTGATTGAAAATCTGCAACGATTTTTCACAACTTTTCTTTCACTGAAATACTGCATATTTTCTCTATATACTGAATGCAGTGAATATACCGAGCCCATCAAAAGCGTTTACAATAAAAAAACAAAATGTTATACAAACACTTACTACAAAAAAAAATTTATAATATCATATACAATAAAAAAATTCAAATCTTAGAAAAGTTTATTTTATCACACAAAAAAAAAAAAATTATAAAAAAATATATAAAAATGTTTAAAAGAACCGCATTTACTTGACTTTGAAAAACTCCATACCAAAATTTTTGTCATTGAATAAATTCCAAATTTTTTGTAGCGGCAGGCTAATCACCTACCTTCTCAGAAATCAAAGTAGATTAAGGAAACAAACGCTAGACTGAGTCTTGTCGAGGCCGTATGCTCCCAAGTGGAGTGAATAAGGGGGAAAAAATTCGAAATCATTAATTTTTTAGAACATTTGTCAGTTTACTTTTTTATATTTAAGCCTGCAAATAAAACAATTTTCAGATAAATTGAGGACCATGTCCAAAATACTCTAATCACTTGGCATGGAATCACTCTAATTTCTCAGAAATTCTTATACCAATTGAAACTTAATGTATGCATTGTTTATAGAAAATTTTATATATCTTTCATTTACTTTTATCTAAGCACTTTTATTTTCTGTTTTTCAACTTTAGACTTATTTTAAGCCATAAAATATTATCAAAATATTTTCTCCGATGCCTATTTAATATATTTCTATTGAATACACTAGCTTTCTGATTCTCTGCCTGGTTGTGAAGCAAATGTCTCGAAAATTTAACTATAAAAAAATGTACTAAATTTTCAGAACCACCGCTCGTTTCTACTTATACTTATACATAGGATTTGGAAAGTGGTATCCGGTGAGAAAAAAATTCAAAATTCGTAAACCAGTGTAATCTATGCAAAATATCAGGACTTGCAGATTTTTTTTTATTTTTTAACTTTTAGACTTTTTAACCCATAACATTTTATGAAATACGTTTCTTCAATTCGTATTTATTATATTTCTACGGAATTCCTCACCTTTTTAAAGAAATAAAAAAAACCAAAAAAAAAACAAATTTGCTGAACGTTTTTCACTAATATACGAAAACTTTTCGTGAAATTGTTTCATTGCCCATATCTGAAACACTCAATTTTAAGTAAGCTTTTCTATAGTGCGCAACAACAGCTGTCCAAATAGCAAACTAAAGTTTGCATTCAAAATTCGAATAGCTAAACAAATAAAATAATTTTGCATGTCTGCACTTAAAAATTCATGCAGTCGAAAATTATTCAAATACTTAACATTTTTATACTTTTATTAGCGCATTCACGTTGTAAGCTGTGCCGCTCAAACGAAAGACTTCAGACACGAACTTTCCTTTCGTTTATATGAGCTCACCTGTGTGTTTCGCTGTTTCGCTAAAGCGTCATTACTTGCACAATTTGCACAACTGAAAACAGAATGTTAATGTACGATTAGCGATATGCCGACATGGCGCGGCGTTAATGACGAATGATGACAGTGAAGTGCCAGCCAACCATCTAGTCAGCCAAGCGTCAAGTGCGACACGGGGCGTTGAAAGCGAAAGTGAAATGGCGCAATTTGCTTTTGATTAGCATTCGCATTTTGTTTTTTTTTTGTGCTTCTTCGATTGCTCTCCATGTGCATAGGTATTGGCGTAAATTAGGCAAGAATAAGTGTCACGAGCGTATGGGCTTAAATTAAAAAAAAAAAAATGCACAAGCACATGCACATCTACATATACAGGCATGCATATGCCTAAGTACATTCACATAAATTATGCCACATGAACGCCTTAATGACACCTGTTGCTTTGTTTACATTGGCTTTGTGTGCATGCATGTGTGCGCGCTTTAGATTACTTTGCTGTGGCTTATGATTATTGCATATTTTCACGTTGATTTATAAAATTTGCTTTTTTTTAACGGTTTCCGTTTAGTACACCTTATAAACAATTTTGTTGCTTAATGACAGATTGCTTCTGTTTTTAGCTATTCCATAACTTTCTCGCTGCTTTGCCTGAATTTTGTAATTTTTATTTTGCAAGTAGAAAAAAACTGTACATTACTTATATATATGGAAGTAACTTTTACGGAGACACAAAAATATATCATTTTCATATTACACAATACTCTTGTGTGTTAATTGTTTTTGACGTTAATTTCGATTTTTGTTATTGTTTTGAGTTTTCACTTCGCTATAAATCATTAGCGCTACATGCCAATGCTTGTTAACGGTGCTTAAGTCACTTGCTTTACACTGAAATGTTGTTTTTTCTTGTGTTTTTTTAATTGTAATTATCGTTTTTTGCTGAGTCCACAACGTGTGAATGATTTTCAGAAACTGTTTGTAAATATTTTGAAGCTTCCGGCTTTGCAACTTTACATAATTGGTTATATGTAATTGCAAAAGAAATAATTAGTGTTTTTAACTGCTAAATGAAACCTAGTTAGCTAATCAAATATTTGAGGCTGTGAAAAAATATATGGAAAAATCGATAGTAACCTGTCTTGAATTTTTTACCTAATTTGCCAAAACAATTATTTTTTATATATAATAAAACATGCAAGGGGAGGTACAAAAGCTTGCTAAATGAAGAGAGAAAAGATTGCAAAATCTTTACATGTATATACATACATATGTATTGTACATATTAGTGGATAAATATGTGCTTTTGTGTGTAGGCTCCCTACTGCTGATGGAATTTTCAGCAATACTTTAGAAAAGTGTGAGAAGTGCTACCCTAAATCGTGGGGCCGATCGAATAAAAAATAAAATTGCCGCCTACATAAAAAAATTAAGATCAATTGTGAAAAATGAAAAGTGAAAAATTACGATATGGGTGGCAAAGTTAAGGTATTTAAAAAACCTCAAACTATAAATAGTTTTTAAGTGGGTTGCCGCCTTTCTAATAATGTATTTAATAACTATGTAAAAAATAAAATAAAATATTACAAAGTTTAAATAGAATGCATGGGGCTTGGCCGAAAATAATTTTTGAACAGGGTTGCCATCACATAAAAATTACAATGAATTAAATATTTTAATAAAGCAACATATTACAACAGGCAACATATTACGGCTACAGACGAAGGACATTTTAATTTCGACATATTTGTAGACAGGGTTGCCACTTAACCTAAAAATGTATGTACAAGTTATTATACATATATGCAAAAAATCAATTTAAATAGTCGTTTACAATATCGGTGATGGAGTTTTGATGAAATTTTCAGCAAGAGTAGAGTATTGTGAAAAAGTATGACAAGTTTTCCTGTAAGGATAAGGACCAATCGGATCGAAAATAAAAGGGTTGCTGCCTATATACAAAACTCAAATTAATAACTTATGTAAATTGAATAAAAAACTGGTTATGAAACCTTAATTACCTAAAACTACATTCTTCTTTAAATATTTTTGTATAGAGTTGCCGCTCATCTAAAAGTCACACAAACTATAAGCCCAAAATAAACAAGACTGGCGTCATTAAAATGTTTTTGATGGCGCCATCTTTTTAATGAGTTAGTGCGTTGGAAGTTACATCTCTAGCTGACTTCCAGTGAAAGCTTGGTGACATTTGGTTCAGTGGAAGCGAAGTTATTGCATCTAAAGTATCAGTATGTTTGTGTCAACGGTACTCAAATTAGTTTCGAACAAAGAGCTAATATCAAATTTTGTTTTAAAATCAGTAAAACGTTTACCGAAACATTTGAATTGGTAAAAAAAATTTATGACGGTGATTGCCTCTCTCGTACCAGAGTTAATGAGTGGTTTACATATTTCAGAGATGGTTGGGAGAACATAAATGACAATGAACATATGGGCCGCCCAAAATCAGTAACCACCGAAGACTCCATCGAAATTGCTCGTAAATTTATCAAAAATGAACGAAATCATTATTGAAATTCATGGAATCGAAGTTGAATATCTCCAAAATTTCGATTTATCGCATTTTAGCTGATCATTTCGGCTTACGAAAGGTCTGTGCACGTTTTATTCCGCATAAGTTAACTGAGGTCTAAAATTGCTCAGAATTCAACATTCGAAAGATCTAATTAAAGAGGTGAGAAAAGACGAGAACTTCCTTTACAAGATTGTAGTTGGTGATGAAACGTGTTGTTTCCAACATGAATCTGAAAGTAAGCATCAAAGTGCCGAATGGAAGTCCCCAGACGAGCCACTACCCAAAAACTTGCGTTTGGAGGAGTCAAAAATCAAGTCGATGCTCATTTGTTTTTACGATTCCAGGAGAACAGTCCACAAGGAGTTCATGCCAACGGGCCAAACCGTTGATGAAATTTTTTATCTTGGCGTTTTGAAGCGTTTGTTCCAACGCATTCATTCATTCAGTATAATAAACAATTTGAATTGGCTCAAAATTCTCAACAAATTGAAGCTTCAAACGTTGTACAAAATTAAAAAAAAATCAGCAAAATTTCACCAAAACTTCACTAACTAAATTTTTTTTCTAGAATTTTTACGAAAATTTGGTTACGCAATTTTACGGCTTGTTAACATTTAGTGCAACAAACGAGTTTGACTTTGAATTGTTAATAAATCCTGTTCATTTTGGGAATTTTCTCTTTAAAACAAATGCATGCCATATTTTTGCTGGATCTTTGTTGAAATTTCATGAATTTGGAAATGGAACAATGATTTGCTTGAAATTTATTGTAAAATGAACAGTATTTTTATGAACTTTAACAAAACAAAATAAATATAGTCCTAACTGGTCAAAACGCTATTGTTGTGTGGTTTTTGGATGGGCTATATGTAAGAATACTTCAGTCCAGAGTATTTAAAAAGGGCTGCCACTTCTCTGCAGATGAAATTTGTTCTATCTGTTGACGCTGTCAAATTAAAGTTTATGTTTTTCATTTGGTCAATTGTATGGTGTTTGGTATACTAAAACCTTGGTGTCCCGAAAAAACTATACATTTTTATAACAAATGAAAGAATCAGAAATATTGTATCGATTAACATTAAATTAAATAAAATTAGTAAAATAATTATTAAAAAAATAAATTCCAAATCTCAATATGTGTGTTTTTTGTGGCGTAACAACGTGCATCGGGAACATGTAATTATTGTTCGATATATTCTTCGTTCAAACCAAGTAAAATAAAAAATAAAATTGCGACACTACTTCAGCATAATTATTAAATTGTTTTACTTGAAACCTTTATTTAAGTGTTAGAAAAACCTTTATTTACTTATTAGAAATAAAAAATTAACTCAGAAGACTAAATGGAGGTCTTAAATATTTCGATATCACGTACAGCAGCCATCGCATATGTCTCTTGTTGTACAAAAGAAGTACACCTTGAGTGAATCTTCGTTATTTTTTCCTCCATGACATCTTTTAGTATATATTCGAAAAGTCTTTAATGTATGATATTTTTTTTATAACATATATTTATGAGCACTCTCTGACTGCTTTTGAATACTAGAAATTAAATTGCAACTATTTTTTTGCGCAAAATTACGTTCTCAATAACTGGGTATTTGCGAACTTTCTAATGAATAACCTTGTCAGTCAATAGTTTCTACGATCATATCGAACATTGATTCAATTAGTGATGGACAAATATTAATTTTCATGACGAATTGCAGAAAGACGAAGAATTGCTCGATAAGTCTGCACATAAGTAGGTGTATTAAATTTTGTGTTAGATTTTTGGCATTTTCTTAATGTTTTGCGGTCCTTTTTTGTTAGGCGGTTAATTAAAAAATATACCCAAAAGAAGTTATAATCACTTAAATAATTTTATTCTTTTGCTTAATATTTGGGGTTTGGAAAAATTACTTAATCTTATTTCTTTTTATTCAAACGAGTTTTTAATTTTATCTCTTTTACTGAGTTCTTCCTCTTCTTTCTATGAACCAACTCTTGAGTATTACTATTCGCCTATTTTTTTTTTAATTTTATTTGATAATAGCATTAGACCGAATTTTTAATCGTATGTGTCGGCGTTTCCTCTTTTCCTATATAGCTTTTAATATTTCAGCCAGAAAATTAACCAAATCCAATATTTTTGATTAGTTATAATAGAATGCCAATAGTTAGAGTAACTCCAGCAGCTATTGTTGGCCTACTACTAATTTATAAAAACCATGCCGGTTGTTACCAACTAAAACTATGAGCTGCTCGACACTTTCAATTGGTTGTTAACCTACTTTAAATACATTTTTCCACCAAAATTTGTAGTCACTTACTTTAGTAGTGATTTGAGCCTTTGTTTACATTTTTGAGTTTACTTGTGGGCATAAACCAAAAGGTATGTGCATGTACAAATGTATGTGTGTACATAGATGGTTGTTATTTGGTAGACAACACCTTTTTATGGCGGACATGCTTCGCCAGCATGCTCTGCTTTAGTTTCCTGAACTTTTTTCTTAATCCAAAGCGTACATTTACAAACATAAAACTTCGGACCTAAAACTTGCCGACATAAAAACAGCTTTTTTTGTGGCATTAAGTTTTCAAAAGGTAAGATTTGAAAGATATAATTTTATTTTATAAAAAGCTTGGAATTTATATAATTTTGTCAATAGTATCATTAAAAAAATAAGTCACTTTCAAAAAGGGGTTTTTTGTTTAAGTTTTACTTATAAAGTTTGGAGCTTCAGTTTGCAATTTCTAAGTTTTCTTTTTACAATTTCTTTGCAGAGAGACCAGTGTGTAAAAATCTGAATTAATTAAGATACAATGTTAGCCAGTCCATTTTTATCTTACATCTCCAAAATGTGCCAAAGATTATATACATATTTCAGGCCGAACTATTACCAGAAAAGTTCATTGGCCTTTGCCTATTTCTATCTTTTTTTCAAAAAAAAAAAAGGCAGGGATATATGGAGTTTTCCTGTGTAATAACTATGTGGTTGCACCGCCGTAGTCGAATGGGTGTGAAATGTGCGTGACTGCAATTCGGAGAATTTCGGAGAATGTGAAACACCAAAATTAAGAAAAACATTTTTCTAATAGCGGCCGCCCGAGTTCATTTCTTCCATGAAAAAGCTCCTCATAAAAGATACCTGCCATTCGGGGCGGTCTTAAATCTGTAGGCCGCTCCATTTGTGAAACAACATCAAGGCACACGCCACAAATATATGGAGAAGCTCGGCTAAATACCCAAAAAAGGGTGTAAGCGCCAATTATGCATGTATGTATATATGTGTGTGAGTACCAATACTGTATGACAGTTTAAAGATTCAGGATTTCGTCGCTTAATTCAACTTTATTCTAAATCTTTCCTATAAGTATATCCCGATTTGAAAAGAAAATGAACGATATGAAGTTGTTTTCCACTAATCCCGATATTCGGGATCCCGAAATGCAGGAACTGAATTTGCTAGTAGTGCTGTGTAGTGAGTTTGCTGAATTTTCCTGTGGGTAATGCTTTCTAATCGATGTGTTCAAAATTTCCTTACGCACACCACATTCCATAATGAAGTTTACTCTGCCGTCTATAAGGGATAGCTTTCGCTGCCCTATAATAGAGGCAACGCACCTCTGAAAATTCATCTGTCACAATTACTTCCAAAAAAGTGCTTTTAACACAGCTAGCTGGCAGCGTTTAAAAGTAAGGGCGCATGAGTTCCTAGCCATCCTTACGGAAGGAACCATAAGGGCTCAAACTACCACCGATCTCAATTACTTCCATAGGACAGGGTATTTCGAAAATACCTCCATAGAATTGGCCATGATAGTTCCTCAAACTGTGCAATATGCATGGAGAGGGAAAAAGATATTGATCACATCTTGTTCCAATGCCCAAGCTTTGCTTCGAAGATTCTATTCAACAATAACTAGAAGCCTATGAGTTAATCAGGCACGTGAGGCAATACCTTTTGCAGTTCCACGAAGAGAGTGGCAGATAGTGAAGAAATGTTTTGTACGTAGGTGTAGCTGTGAGGTTACAAGTCATGCAAGCTGTTATGCTTGTCTAGCAGTACTAATGAGAGTTTCTTCTTCACGGGCGTCATCTCAGAAAAGTACTTTTCACTATGGAGTTCACTGATTCGTCTCCTTCCTTACGACATGTGAATGGTTTTGAAAAAGCTAAATTGGAGCTCGTCTGCGGCAATCACTCTTTTTCAATGAATTGTAGTCCAATTGTGGTGTTGTTTGCGCCATTGGATACTTATTGGTACAGTTCCATTTTCAAAAATGGCTCCTTGACAGAGAGTTGTAAAGTAAGCTCAGATCTTCAAACGAAGAGCTGTTCTACAATTGTTAGTGCCGCCTCTTCTATGAATTCTCTCTCCTAAGATGTTCGGTAGCTTTGGTTCTACTTGGTAAACTTAAGTATTCCAGTTAGAGATCACCTTAGAGTTAGAGAGATCTTCGGGCTGGCATTTCTGAGGCGATTCGAGCCGGTTTCTCATATGCCTTGTCTTCGTTTAAATCTTAAAGCATTATACGACAACAAGTGTCCAACTCTTTCACTTGCTTCCAGAATAGTATATTTATTTTTCTGTAGAACCAGACTCTTGCTCTTGCCACTTTGAGTAATTTTCTTACTAGTAGGCATAAATCAACCCTCTCACTGCAACTAGAGAACCACTTTTCAGAATGCACTAACACTCCTCCAGCTGAATCTTGCATCATTTGGATTGTATAGCACTTTAAATGCAAACTTAGCGCCTGTCCGAATTCTTATGTATGGCACTGTACATGCTGAGAAAATACATATAAATGCATACATATAACTTGCTTAGGAAAACCACTTCCCTTTTTGATTGAAATATTCATTTTACTAACTCGTCTGCTGCGTTTACTAATTTTGTTGCTTGTCACATGGAAATACACATTTAGATTTATTGTCACGGTTTACTTACAAAAGTGTTGCAATCGTGTCATTAATTTTTTACTTACAAAAGTATGTGTCACGCACGCGTGCTTCAATGTTCGTATGCTGGTGTGTTGGTATGTATTTATGGGTTTTGCCATTCAACAAAGCGACATACATACGTATGGTGCATTTATAAATAGAAGAACTTGCTGCATATGCGCTTATATGTATGAACGCGTACATGTGTCTGCACTGAATGTTTTCTACTTAATTGTTAAAACAGATGTTGTTGCTTAACATTACTTGGCTAGCAAATGTTCCTTGACTTTATTCTTGCTTAATTTGCAAGACTTTGCGTGATAGTATTTGTGAACGGTGTAAATGACAGAGTTAGAATTGGTTGATAGCTTTTCTGTTCAATTTTCGATTACATCATCAGCATCTATAGAGCACAAGATAAAGTGATTAAAATCTCTATAAAAATTTTCTATTATTCCACAAGGCAGACTGCGTTAAATAACTATAGCGCAGAGGCTTAGTGACCAGTTTAGATACCTGATTTTTTTTTTAGTTCATTCAAAAATCTCGTTGACTTTTGAGAAATATTTGTTCTTTTGTTTACCCGAAATAATTTTTATATAGAAGAAAGACCCAACACCATCAGGAAAAAATTAAAAAAATCAACACTATTTTTGTGCTACTTGAAACTTGCACTTTATTGCACCAAACTTCTCAATGGGTTTGGATTAAAAGTGTGAAATTTTGTGGAAAGTTTTTTGACAATTTTTAAAATTTGCAGAAAGCTTGAAACGTGCACTGAAATAAATGGAACTATGAACTATATTTTTGTAAAACAAAGGAAAAAATAAACTTCTCACTAAATTTTTGTAGTAATTGTGATTAAAAGGTGTAAGCTTTTGTTGGAAATTTGTTGAATTTTGAATTTGAAACTAGGTCTTTTTATAAAGGTATTGTTAAAAAGAAATAAGAAAGAAATAAATTGTCAAAAGTGGTCCATAAGAACTAATACTATAGTTTTTTCCTGCATTCGTAGTGTAACCAACTTAGGACTACTCGCGCAGTTGATGCACGGCATCAATCATCGATTGGCCACCAGGCGGCAGCATTCGTCACAGGTAATGATTTGGGCCGCTGTATCCGCAAATTGGCGCTTTCCAATCGTTTTCATCGAGCGTGGCGTTAAGGTAAATGCGAAATATTATTGAGAAAGTATTCTGAAGGTTGCTTTGAAGCCTCGGGCAGACAAACATTTCGGTGGCAGACAGGACTCGGCACCGTCTCACAAAGCTCGAGTGAACCAAGAATCACTAAAAAACAACGTTCAAAACTTCATAACGTCCACACAATGGCTCTCAAATTCACCACAGGCAAGTCCGCTGGATTATTCCCTTTAGGCCATTTTGGAGAGCAAGTTCGGAACTAAAAGATTCACCAGCTTCGAGGTGCTGAGAAAATCTATTGTCCGCGAGTGGGCCAAAATACCTGCACGTGACATTCGGGCAGCTTGCGATTCGTTTGTGGACCGTCTTAAGGCCATAGACAAGGCAAAAGGCCTTTCATATGGAGCAAAAGTAAATTGATTCTTAATTTGGTATTATTTTCACACATTTGTTACTTTGAATTGAACAAAAGTAGTTTTCCAACCTAAATTTATGGCACTTTTGAATTGGTTACACTTCGAGTGCCGGACCCTGTAATAGAAGAGATCATTTCGAAGCCCTCCTTCTCGTGCCTTACCCTTGTAGGCAAAATTATGTATTGCAGAGGCACAAAAATATTTTCGATGTTCAGAAAATTGTGTGTGGAATGCATGCCGCCATTGCGGGCGAAAACAGGGGTAATTTACTGCAAATGGATATAATTTGATGTGTACATTTCGGCCTACTTATCTAAAGGGCGGTTAAATTTCAAGGGCCGATGTTGAATGTGAACCACACCTAAACGTCTGCATTTCAGATTTCAGACTAACTTAATTTGAATCATGGAAAGATACACAATCGAGCAACGCGTTAAAGTTATTCAGGCTTATTACGGAAACCGGCGTTCAAATAAAAATGCATATCGCGCACTTCGTGAAGAAAATCCTCTTCAGGGATGAGACACATTTTCACCTCAGTGGTCAATAAGCAGAATTGCCGAATTCGCCGCGGGCGAATGATAATCCCAGAGTGATTGCCGAAAAACCAATGCACCCACAAAGAGTTACTGTTTGGTGCGGTTTTAAGGGGCCGGCGGCATCATTGGGCCGTATTTTTTCCAAAATGAGGGCGGTCAGGCAGTTACTGTGAATAGTGTTCGCTATCGTGAGATGATAAGGAACTTTTTACGGCCCGAATTGGAAGATATGTATGTGGACGATATGTGGTTTCAACAGGACGGTGTCACTTGTTACACAGCTAACGAAACAATGGCTTTTTTGCGCGAAAAATTTGATGACCGAATAATCTCACGTCACGGCGATGGCCGCCAAGATCATATGATTTGGCCGCCAAGATCATATGATTTGGCCGCCAAGATCATGTGATTTGACAACGTTGGACTTCTTTCTTTGGGGTTATTTGAAAGAAAAGTTGTACATTGATAAGCCAGCAACAATTCAAGAGCTAAAGGATGCGATAATTCGGCATATTAACGGCATAGAACCTCAATTATGCCTTAGCGTCATCGAAAATTTGGACCATCGGATGGAGGTGTGCCGCCGAGGCCGCAGCGGCCATTTGGCCAATATTTTATTTTATACGTAATTGAGCCATACTAGTATTATCATAATAAAGAGAAATGACAATAATTTCTTAAAAAATTGTATTTTATTCAAAATTAAAACCGGCCCTTGAAACTTAACCACACTTTAATATGGCCTTTTCACTTTCCAATACATCATCCAAACCCATTCTCCTTAATCAGTTGTCGAAACATTTGATGATAGCTAATATGGAAACAAATTATGAGTGTGTTAAGATTGAAAAATATTTTTGTTTGTATTTAATTTTTAGTATTTTTTATTCTTTACTAAAGCCTATGGCTAATATTAAAGGCACTGACGCATAATCATAGCCAACTCTAAATAAACTGAAACATACTTCATTTAATTGTGGACTTTATCTCAGTCATAATAGAGTTAGACTCCCCTTTCTTCTCTAGAACCAGCTCCTAAGTTAGAAAGATGAAAAACTGTTCTTAAGTAGCAGCAGATCTGTCAAATTGAATGAAATTTAAATTTCTTTGTATACGGAGCGTGATTAGAAAACTAGTGAATAAATACTATTTTAAAGAAATGGAAAGGGAATCCGATATTATGAAGGAGTTATGAGTATTAAGATTGACATAAATATATATATATTTTTTTTGTGTAAATATTTTATTTGCAATCTATCTTCATATAATGATATTCAGCAAATTAGGTCTTATAATCTAATAGCAGCGGTAGTATTTGTACAAATGCAAAACTACATATAAAATTACGATATTTGTTCTAAAATTTGATCTTAAATGTATTATATTAAATTTCATTTGCACTAATGAGTTGCTTATCTTCATATAGGAACTTATGTATTTTGTTTTTTATTTGGTGTTAAATAAATATATATGGAATGAATTTATTTGCTCTATTTAGACGGAGAATACGCCTATAGCCGCAATCGGCTTGACAAACCCACTTTTCTGTTTTCGATTAAAATTTGAATACAGAGAAACGGAAGATCCCGATACCTCTCTCTAACACAGGACTATGAATAGGCGTCACTATATCTACTAGTTTCATGGCTGCCTATATTTTTTATACAATTTAGTAAAAATTTGCCCATTTGAAAATGCCACTGACCAATAGGTACCTTGTTTACATTCCTTGGATATCGTAGGGATAAATCCAAATCAATTCGAAAGGCTACTTAGACCTCACATTTCTCTGAATTTACAGAGAGGCTTAAAATCGGCTTAAATCGCATACACTTTCTCAAAATATTAAAAATTCTATGAATTTTACATCAACTAATATATAAAGTGAAATTTTTATCATAAATTCTGAGCCATAGAATAAGCTAATAACCGAAAATGAGTATGGTGCAGTAATTTTTTCCTCTTACCTGATTTTCCACAACTTTGAAAATCTGAAACGAGAGTAAAACAGAGATTAGAGCACAAAATTTAAAAATAACATGCAATGGAACTACCAGGTGGTGCAAAGTTAATTACCCAGCTGTTAGATTTATGCGTTTTGCAAATGGCATCGTACGTCAGTCATATTTGACTTTTCTGAACTAGATAGCTGCAGTATAGAAACAGATAAGCAATGGAGCGCTTAAAAGTCCAGATGAAGATATTGATCAGCCAAAATATTTTTTTTTATTTAGCAAAAAAGTTATTCAAAAACAAAATTGGGTGATTAGTGCTATATGACAATACTGGAAAATTGGTATCTATTTTCAAATAATAGCAATATATGAAGGGAATGAAATTGATTTCCAATAATAAATAAAGATTTTCAAATTTCAATTTGGTCAGGGTAATACGAGTTTTTTATATCAGAGACAAATGTGATGGATGGACTGAAGACAAAGCTCCTGCCGTTTGGTCCCTAAATATCACAATTTCTTTTACAGTACAGGGTGCGCCATCTTTTATGTCGGTATGAAAACATTGAATAACTTTGAAAAAAAAAACTAATTTGTATAAGTGAGGTATTTTTATTTGGTCATTAACAATTTATTAAAACTATTTTATACAATAACAGTCAAGTGGCCATCTTTATTATATTAGCAATCACAAGCTGCGATCTTTTTTCTGCGTTTGTCATCATCTTGCCAAGCATTTCGGGTTTTATAGCATCGATTTCGGCACGAATGTTTGCCTTAAGCTGGTAAATAGTCTGCGGCTTATTGACGTAAACGTTACTTTTCAGATAACCGCACAAAAAGAAGTCCGGGGGGTTAAGTCAGGTGATCTGGGGGTCCAGTCGATGTCGACTCTTTTTGACACGTCCACACGTCCCGGGAATTTTCGTTGCAGAAATTCAATTGTTGCATTCGCAGTGTGGCATGGCGCACCGTCTTGTTGAAACCAGTAACCGTTTGAACCTTTCTCAAGCATTTGCTGGCAGACATAATGAACCAACATCCATCGATATCGGTTTCCATTGACCGTTTCGTTTTCTCGGTAAAAATATGGCCCAATGATGGTTTTGGCGCAAATGCCGGCCCAAATTACTTTCTGGTCATGCAATGGCGTTTAATGGATCTCGTGTGGATTGTTAGTTCCCCAAATGCGGCAATTTTGTTTATTCACGCTGCCAAAGAGGTTAAAATGTGCCTCGTCAGTTATTAAAATTTGCTCCCAAAAATTGGGTGTAGTGCCAACCATTCGAGCGACTGTTTGGCCGTATTCCAAGCGACGTGAATGGTCTGTCGGCAATATTCTGTGTGTCACGGAAACAAATTAAAATCATCCTTTAAAATGCGCCGCATTGTGGTTTCATTGACGCCAAAATGCTAAGCGGGACAGATACGACACTCTTGGCTCCTGGGCAACGCTCTCCCTCACTGCTTCAGTAAGTTCATTGGAACGTCTTGGTCGTTGATGAACGGCATGTTGACGATCTCCTACTGTTCCGTGCTGCCTGTTGCGTATGCCTGTTTGCCCCGATACTTTTTGCGATATGCGCGTATGTATAGCGTCAATATTTCAGCGCGTGGTTTCGGTGTAAGGCGATCCATGGTTAAAATCGTACTGAATTGAGGTATCGAAAATATGTATGTTGAAGTCGATCGGTTGGTAAATGACAAAGTTATTCAGTGTTTACATATAAACATATAAGATGGCGCACCCTGTATGTTGAGGTTACTGCTAAAAAGTGGTAGGTGTTCCACTTTTCGACAACTTTTCCTCTTCTATAATTGCTGTACCACATTCTTATCTTTTCTGTCCCATTTTTTCTATATTTTTCATGAGCAAATATTTTCTAAAAATTTCAAAATTCGTAAAAAATTTCAAAAATGTGCCAAAAATTCAAATTGAAATTAATTTGAGAGATCCTCTTGCAACCTTTAATATTATTATATTAATTAATATATTAATATTATATGGCACATGCTTTGTTTAGGCACTGGAGGATCCAGGCTAATATATATAAATAATTGGTCTTACACACTTTTTGTGTGTTTGGTTCATCCCGTCCTCCTGTCTGTGGTGTGGTCTGTGTTTTCCTTCAAATGGAAAGACCTACAATTTTATGCCGCCTCTGAACAGCAGAGAGATTTTTATGAGCACCTTTTTAATGGCAGAAATACACTGGGAAGCCTACCGAGGAGCGACCTTTATTAGAAGAAAAGGTTTATATCCATTGGTATTTCGTACTCGGGGTTTCATGGATGGTTCCATGTGTAGAAGTCCACGCAAGTGGGGAAAGTTACTGATCGCCATTCACTTGGGAGTGGCCAGGACGATTCTTCTACATATGGTTCAAGCAGCTCACAACGTCCGGGATTAGCCCACGTATCCTCTGGTTAGCTTCCGAACACCCGTTCGGGAGTGAGCTAAAGTGAGAAGGCGAAGCATCCCAGCATAGCTGGTTGTGCGCTGGGTTTGGGACCCGCCACTTAAAAAGCCCCCCCAATGAAAACAGCAACAAAGCCTCGGATGAGAACTTCCAACACTGATGACGACCCCTGCAAACGAAATAAGGAATACGATTTGAGGGCATGCACCTGGAATGTCCGGTCCCTTAATGGGGAAGGTGCCTCTGCCCGGCTGGTTGATGTCCTCGTGAGAGTAAAGGCTGACATCACTGCCATCCAAGAGATGCGATGGACGGGGCAAGGTAAGAAAAACATAGGACCTTGCGACGTCTACTACAGCTGCCATGTAAAGGAGCGCAAATTCGGTGTCGGATTTGTTGTGGGAGAGAGACTTCGTCGCCAAGTACTGTCGTTCACTCCGGTGGACGAGCGTCTCGCAACAATCCGCATCAAAGCGCGATTTTTTAACATCTCGCTAATTTGCGCCCACGCCCCGACGGAAGAGAAGGACGATGCGACCAAGGATTCTTTCTATGAGCGCTTGGAACGTTCCTATGAGCGCTGCCCCCGCCACGACATAAAAATCGTGCTTGGCGACTTCAACGCCAGGGTGGGCAAGGAGGGAATTTTTGGTCCCACAGTCGGAAAATTCAGCCTGCACAACGAAACATCCGGTAACGGACAGAGGCTGATCGACTTCGCCGGGGCCCGAAACATGGTAGTCTGTAGCACCAGATTCCAGCATAAGAAGATTCACCAAGCTACCTGGTTGTCTCCAGATCGAAAAACGCGAAACCAGATCGATCATGTTGTGATAGATGGAAGACACGCTTCTAGTGTATTAGATGTACGTACGATCCGAGGACCCAACATCGACTCGGATCATTACCTTGTTGCAGCCAAACTTCGCACACGCCTCTGTGCGGCAAAAAACGTACATCTACCTACGCAAAGAATGTTCGACATCGAAAAGCTGCAATCACAACAGACAGCCAGAAGATTCGCCACTCGACTCTCACTCCTGCTCTCGGAGAGCACTGCCCAACACACCGGCATGCGCGAGCAATGGAGCAACATTTCTCGTTCCCTACGTACCGCCGCCGAAGAAGAAATCGGATTCCGGCGAGCCCGAAAAAACAATTGGTACGACGAGGAATGTCATGCTGCCGCCGAAAGAAAAGATGCCGCCTATAGAGCCACGCTGCGATCGGGCGCAACGCGAGCCATGTGGGATCGCTACAGAGAGCTAAAAAAGGAAGAGAGACGTATTATCCGACAGAAGAAACGAGAGGCCGAAATACGTGAGTGCGAGGAGCTTGAGATGCTGGCCAATAGGAACAACGCCCGAAAATTTTACCAGAAAGTTTGGCGGCTTACAGAAGGTTTTAAGACCGGGGCGTTGTCCTGTAAGAACAAAGACGGCGATCTGGTGACTGACGTACAAAGCAATCTTAAATTATGGAGGGAACACTTCTCGAACCTGTTAAACGGTGACAGCTGCGCATGTCATAGAGAATGTGAAGATCCCGATACCCCAATCGTTGACGACGGAATTGTAGTTCCGTTACCCGACCATGACGAGGTGAGAATAGCAATATCACGGCTAAAGAACAACAAAGCCGCGGGCGCCGACGGACTGCCGGCTGAGCTATTCAAACATGGCGGCGAGGAGCTGGTAAGGTGCATGCATCAGCTCCTATGCAGAATATGGTCGGATGAAAGCATGCCTGCCGATTGGAATTTAAGTGTGCTCTGCCCAATCCATAAGAAGGGCGATCCTGCAATTTGTGCCAATTACCGCGGGATTAGTCTTCTAAATATCGCCTATAAGGTTCTAGCGAGCGTATTGTGTGAAAGGCTGAAGCCCACCGTCAACCAACTGATTGGACCTTATCAGTGTGGCTTCAGACCTGGAAAGTCTACCATCGACCAAATATTCACAATACGCCAAATCTTGGAAAAGACCCATGAAAGGAAAATCGACACACACCATCTTTTCGTCGACTTCAAAGCTGCATTCGACAGTACGGAAAGGAGTTACCTGTATGCCGCTATGTCTGAATTTGGTATCCCCGCAAAACTAATACGGCTATGTAAGATGACGTTGCTCAACACCAGCAGCGCCGTCAGAATTGGGAAGGACCTCTCCGAGCCGTTTGATACCAAACGAGGTTTCAGACAGGGTGACTCGCTGTCGTGTGACTTCTTTAACCTGATGTTGGAGAGCATCGTACGAGCCGCAGAACTTAATCGCTCAGGCACAATTTTTTATAAGAGCGTACAATTGTTGGCGTATGCCGATGATATTGACATCATCGGCCTTAACAACCGCGCTGTTAGTTCTGCCTTCTCCAAACTGGATAAAGAGGCAAAGCGAATGGGTTTGGTGGTGAACGAGGACAAAACGAAGTACCTCCTGTCTTCAAACAAACAGTCGGCGCACTCGCGTATCGGCACCCACGTCACTGTAGACAGTTATAATTTCGAGGTTGTAAAAGACTTCGTCTATTTAGGAACCAGCATTAACACCGATAACAATGTCAGCCTTGAAATCCAACGTAGAATTTCTCTTGCCAACAAATGCTACTTTGGACTAAGTAGGCAATTGAGCAGTAAAGTCCTCTCTCGACGAACAAAATTAACACTCTACAAGACTCTCATCATGCCCGTCCTAACGTATGGCGCAGAAGCTTGGACGATGACAACATCCGATGAAGCGACGCTTGGAGTGTTCGAGAGAAAGATTCTGCGTAAGATTTTTGGACCTTTGCACGTTGGCAACGGCGAATATCGTAGACGATGGAACGATGAGCTGTATGAGCTTTACGACGACATAGGCATAGCGCAGCGAATAAAGATCCAGCGGCTTCGTTGGCTGGGTCATGTCGTCCGAATGGATACAAACGCTCCGGCTTTGAAAGTATTCGATGCGGTACCAGCTGGTGGTAGCAGAGGAAGAGGAAGGCCTCCTCTGCGTTGGAAAGATCAGGTGGAGAAGGACTTGGCTTCACTTGGTGTGTCCAATTGGCGCCGGTTAGCACGAGAAAAAAACGACTGGCGCGCTTTGTTAATCTCGGCCAAAATCGCGTAAGCGGTTATCGCGCCAATTAAGAAGAAGAAGAAGAGGTTTCAATCTTATGGACTTTTGATGATAGTCACGCATCAACTCATTCGGCTACGGCACCCGCAATAAATCTTTATTAGCTATTTTTAATTTTCCCAAAAATTTTAACAACGAGCTAAAAATTAAATTTAATTACTTTTAAAATATTCTGCTACAGTTTCTGTCTAATATTTTACTGATTAAATTATTTGATCTAACGGTTTTGTGACAACCGATTTCTAGTTTTTTTGATGGGCAGGTACGATGATATATATTAAATTAGATCTAAGAATAAATGAATTTTTATTTTCTCCTTTAGTTTATAAGGTACCTAAATACAGGTGAGTATATGAAAAAAAGTTCCAAGTTCTAGTTCAAAATATGACAGAATTTTTATTTTTTTATTTTTTAAGATCTCCAAATAGAGATGAATAAATGATAAAAAGTTTGATGTTGAGGATTGCTTTATTTCCCGAGTAAAGTCATTTTAAAAGAGTATGAAGAAAGAATGACCCTGAAACAGATAGTCTGAGCTGAGATCTTGTTATCTGATCCGCTACGCTAATATTTTCTTACTCCTGTGGTAATATTATTTTTTATTACTTAACAGTCGAATTGTTAAAGTAGTAGAGTTTTTAAAAAAGTAGTTAATAACTCTTTTATTAAGCTAGTATGCCTATTTTATATTCTATAGATCTTCAAAAATTTTATGTTCAATGACAAACTACGATAACGATTGACAGCTGAATATTCCATATAATGTTTTCTTTTATGTTTGCGATGATGGCTTTTATAACTTTATCGACAAAGATACTAAAATGTGACACAAATACAAAAACGGCATTACCTGTCTGGCTGTCTGTCCATTGAGTTTGACTGATATAAGTCACAGTGGATGAAAATAATTTTAAGTGAAATAAAAAATCTAAATATTTTCTATACAACGTTCGTTCATAAAGTCTTCATTAGCTATCGTTTTCTTAAATTATAGTTCATTTTGCATTTGTCTTTTATGCAAACTATGTGCATTTCAACACTTCTATAATCAAAAAGCCATATTTAGCATGATATAACAAGCATTATGTCATTAGCGTTAACAAAATTGTGGCATAAGTACCAATTTCATACTGTACACATATGTTATATGTATGTATGTTATTACACATGTATGCACATGCGCATGCATATTATCGCCCGTCGCTACAGCCACTGACAGAGTGTGGGAAAAGATTGACGCAACAAAAACCCAGAGCCAGAAGAAATGTGTAAGCGACATATCCGTCGCTGTGCGAGAACTAGTGCAATACCAAAAATAAAAAAATAAAAAAACTATAATAAAAAATAAGTAAACACAAATTGCAACGAGCAATTTCAGCGTATTACAGCAATCGTAAACTATTTAGTGGTAAGCGCAATAAAAATGCTTATGAGTCATGTCATTTTAATGCGAACAATTCTTTGATATGAAATTTTAGATTACTTTTGAATTTCTGTTGCGGAGTTTCAATTGAAATTTGAAAATTTTCTGAAATTTTTTGAGTGATTACTTTCAAGCCATGGTAGTTTACAGAATTACGCTCGTACTGTCTGTCAGGTATGTTAAAGATCACATCACGCATTTTCAAAATTTTCATTCCCTTGCTTACCAATCACCAATCTGAATTATTGCCAAGTTCCACAAACTCAAATAGTTGTTTCTCATTTCTCGTGATCACTAACGTCAATCAGAAAAAGAAGTGAGGCTAAATCCTTCTCCACTTGGAGAAAAAAAAGAAACCTCCTCTTTCTCTGCCCCCAACTCGTTTACAGTTTAAGCCTTCCTCTGCCCTACCAGCAAGTAACACAATGAATACTTCAGGGACGGAGCTTTCACACAAAAGAATCTTGCCAGCGTAGCCGATGAATTTTTATTCCTGTGCGATGCCTTTGCCATTGTAATGCTCTTACAGTTCATCTTTTCATTCTTTTCGATATTCGGGTAATTTTTGTTTGTCCATGGTGCAATTGTCTTCAAAATTATAAAAGAGGGAGTCACTCTTGATATGAGAAGCTTCTTGGCAGGCCATATGGGCGAGCCTGACATAGGCGTGCTGGTGAAAGCGGCTTAAAAATTAGGGAAGAGACAGTGTGAATCGATTTTTATTTCCTGGATTTTTTCTTAGATTTGGTGCATAGTGAATGTGTATCTGGTCAATAGGTTTGAGGCAAAACTGATCAGCATCAGATTAACCCTTTGTCGCCACTGTGGCGGCATTCGCAAGTCGTTGCCGCCAATCTGGCAGCAAAATGTCATTAAGAGGAATGAAGAGATGTTCGGGATCAGTAGAGCTTACAAAATCTAAATTTCAGAGAAAAGAGACACAATAAATCAGTTTCAACTAATTGTGTGTCCATATTTGCTTTAAGTTCCTAAGGGGGAAATAACTCCGTAAAGCTAAATTTGCTCCGAGTCCCAACAGAGAAATTTACCGATCGTTATGCAATTGAATAAACCGAGGGGTTGCCGGTAGTTCTTTAGTATCTGTCATAGTTTAAGCAATCGAAAAAAAAAATTTTTTTAAACTTTTAGGAAAATAATGAGAATTTGTGTCGAGTATAGGGGCGCTCTTTTCGAAAATGAATTAGTATGAATAGAAAAGCTTACATTGTAAATTTTTTTGCTTTAGCCAACTTTTCTAAAATTTTATTCACCACTAGTTGTGCCCACAATCCGCCTAGAGGTTAGTTCTCTAATTTAAGTGTTATACCTTTTTGGATAGCTAGAGAGACAAACTTATTTTTAAAACAATTTGCAGAATAATTTCCATAAAGTCATTTTTGCTTTTAATGACGGGAGTTGACAAATGACGTGAATTAGCAAGTACTTACTGAAAAGTTGTAAATTCAGAACTTCATCAAGCTGCAGTTTTTAGTTGTCAGGGTTCGGTTCGAATTCTATTGATGATTTGTACTGATTGACATACATTTTAATTAAAAGCAAAACAAAAAAAAAAATATCGCATGCTTGAATCAACATACAAAAAAAGAGGAATCTAAAATGAAAAAGAAATTATTTCTTAAAATAATCTTTAAAATCTAAAATCTCGAAAACGGCGATGTTTTAGGCATCATAACCAAATTAATCAGAAATGATCTAAATAATATCGTCTTAAATTATTTGAGACGATTTTCTCGGTAACCCTGTATGCAATGTTTTTATTCTAATAAATACTGATTCTGCGGTAGTTATCATAGTTTGCAGATTCAACGTATCATGGACTGGTTAGAGGAAATTTTGAATATTTTTAATTCAGAATTAACAGATTTTGGTGGAAATAGTGCTAGTGTTCTTACTAGCTCTACTAATTCTACGATTGATATTTTGTATTGCCACTTGGAGCTGGCGCCACACTCTCGGCATAGGAAATTGGCGAAACTGAGTACTGTTACGCTCGAAGGACGCATTAGTTCTTCGACAATAAAGTGCGGTACATGCAAAAATTTGTCAACTCATAGTTTTTGGTTTCTTATTTTATTTGCGCTATTATTATTATTTTTTTTTTTTTGTTTTTGGAAGAAAGAGTAATGGACCCTGAGTATATAGATTAATTTATGAAATTTAAATAATTTTAAATTATTCTCTTACCTCACTCTGTTCAGATCAAAAGAGAATGCTCCATTTGCACGCATGTATCTCTTACAAAGATTTTAAGATTTTAAAGCACATTCGTACATATGTATACATACACTTTCATATAAAGCAATCTCTTTCTGGTGGCTACGACAGTTGCACTCTTGTGAGATCTTTGGCAAACATATCACTGCAAGAATGTGTGTATATTTTAACTGGCCGGTGCTAGCTGTCGTCGGCACACTGTTAGCCATCGCCACCTGACTGGCAGTTAGCAGTGTTGCAGCAATTATGCATTGCAAAAATCTCACCACGACCATACATGAGCGCTTAACTACAACAGCAGCCATAACAATAACGACAACTCTGACAGAAGTATTGCTTGTTTCAACTGTGGCTGGTGAATTGTTGCTGCAATAGCTTTGCACTAAAATGTTCAGTTATTTCAGCTGCACAAAGTTTTGTCGTGCAGTGCAGTTGTGCATTTTTTTTAATTGATGGTATATAGAGCTAAACTTGTACATTAGGGTGCTTTACTTTGTGTAAAAAAAAAAATTAAAAACTCCTTTTTAAATCGGAATTTATTATATTTTAAGACTTACATATGTTAATATTTTTCAGAAAAATGTATAAATTTACCTAAGCTGTACCGATTTGAAAGTACCTTTGAGAATTCCATTATTTGAATAACATTGATAGAATATCATCTTTCAACTGAGTTAATTTCTTGGAAGAAATATTAAAAAAATAAATTTATTTCTAAAAAGACCGGTTTTGGTGGAAGTTTTAAAATATAATAAATTTAATGATACCGGTGAAGAAAAAACAATTTTTTCCTGGTGAGGCACCCTAATGTACTATATATTTAGTTTCTTCAAAACTCTTGCCAAACGTCTTTGTATGTTGAAATAAATGTAGCGTTTAAGCAAATACATGCAAACATATATTTATATTATATTTCGAATAATCGCGAATACAGAAGTTTTGTAGTACAGCCAAATGGCATTGAAGAAATAAGTATTGAATTTGTTGGAAAAATGTGTGCTTACAAATTACTCATAGCCTGACTGGGTGGCTACACAGCGCCTTAGCCAGACTAATCGAAATTATTCGTGAGTAGCTCAAGGCCGCTATCTGTGTGGAATTTTCTACACTTCTCAGCGAATTTCTTTTATTTAGATGAATTCTGCATATAATGAAATGTACCGAGCATGGAAAGGAAAATATTATTTTTTTCTGACAATTGTTTTTTATTGTTCGGTATACTTTCCAAATCCATAAAAAGCTACCCTGCTATTGAAATAAAATAAAAAATTAAATGTTCAGGGTTTGTTGGAACTATGCTTTAATAGCTTTGAAATGACATACTCAAAGTACATTAGCGAAAAAAATTAATATAATGGATCGAAAAAAAAAAAATTTCCGAGTTTTTATGAATTTTCCAAATGGTTGTATTTCAGTTACAAATGGTTTTACGTTAGTTTGAAATAGAAAGCGATTTCAAACTTTAATTCTCTAGTTTTAATTTTTTTTGGACAGCATTGTTTAGCAACCTAAAATTAGAGTGAAGTAAAATTGTAAACTTTTTATAATTTTTTTTGGTTTCACCGACTATGAACAGCTTTTTTCGACTAATCCACAGTAAGTAGCGGTTCACTCGTTTACCCAGCTTTTAATTCGATTTTTGTAGACTTTAATAAGACCGTTTCTCACTGAGATATCGGACTGTTAATTGTAGAGGATAATCTTCTCTTCGATCACCTATATTCCGTCAACCAATGATCGCATAGAAAATTGTAGAGTGGCTTGAATAAATTCCCTTCAAGGATTTACTAATGCTTTTCCAGAAAAAAAATTTTATATCTCTCACAATGCAGTTTTATTTCAAATTTGTGAAACAAGCAAACAAATATTTTACTAATTAAGAAAAATTTTTTTTTGAAAATTTAAAAAGTTTGTTTTTGAAAATTTTAAAAGTTTTCAAATTGTTATTTTGTTTTTGATTTTAAATGTTTGATTAATTTCAGAAAACGCATTAATTATATTAATTGCCACCGTCAAAGCGTACCACGCTAAATTTTGGAAATTTTTTCGGATCTCTAAAGACTAGCAATCAGGTGAAAACCCCACTTTTCTTCTGTTCTTGTAATTTTCATAAAATTTTAATAAAACAATAGATCATACTTCAACAAATATCTTATAAATCGAAGCTTCAAGCCTTGTCCAAGATTTATAAGAATTCGAAGAATTTTCATAAAAAACTCAAACATTTTAATCAAAATTTTCTACAAAAAATTTGGTACACAGATTTATAGCCCATCCAAGTATAGTGCAATAAAATGTCGTGCAGGCTTGAGGTGCCATAAAATTATCGTTAATTTTTGATAATTTTTTCTCTTGACAGTGTTGCGCAGTTGCTCTAAATAACGAGTGAAACATATTGTGTGTTTTTGTTAGAAATTTGTTTGTAGAGAAAAAAATGGAACAAAAATTTTAAAAACAAAGTAGAAGTTGTCTAAACTGGTGAAAATATTGCGTATCTATTACGTGGAATCAAATATATGTTATGTACAATATAATCGAAAAAAGTTTGATTATACAACATGAATTAAAAACAGCAGGTGCTGTTGATCCGCACACTGTATAAAAAATGCGCATCACTGCAATTTTCTTTTGTACTGCTTTGAGAGAAAAATATAGTAATAAAAATTATAACATGTTCATAGGATGAAAAATTGGGACCCTCTTCGGAATTTTGGCTTCGTTGCATCGGTGAAAAAACTACAAAAATATCTTAATTTTGTTGCGCTCTTCAAAACAGCCATCTATTTCTTCGATGATTTCAGCATATGAATTAAAATTTTGTTTTTCCGTAGAGATCATGTTTGGAAATAAATAATAGTCACTAAGAGTCAGATCTGGAGATTATGGAGAAGGACGAATCAATTCTTAGCGAATTTCTCAATTCGGCAGTGCGCTTTCAATGATGAATACTTGGGTATATTTACGCGAGCGCGGGCCAGAATGAGATAATGTAGAATCATCCATCGCAAAATTTCCTTGAGCGCATTCAACGAAAGCCCTAGTACTTGAAATTCAAGGAGAGGTATGGGTTTCTTTATATATGAAACTATTAACTATAAAAAAATGCATCCGCTTTGGTTCTTGCTAACACATTTATTATAAATATGAGATTTCTGAACTCTTTATTTGCATATAATTTATTCTTTGCTATTCTAATTCTTATTAGTTTTGCCAACTTTTGAGCTTCACCTTGCCACTCAACTACTTTATTATTACCTAAATTAGTATGCCGCCAACTATTTTTACCATTCTTCCATTATTTTTTGTCTGTACGCCAACTCAGTGTCTGAGAAGCAACCTTCCCAATCAGTCAACCAAATGCCAACGGCGAGTATGTGCCTAAAGTCTTTTGTTTGCTGCTACGCTTGCTAGCTTACTGATATATTTGAAGACAAGAAAAAAATTCAAATATGCATAGAATAAAGTGCTTGGAAATGACTTTACAATTAAAATTAAAATCAAAATTTTTTTCCAATTACCCTAAAAAAAGGCGGAAAATCTTAACCACAACCGGATGTTGGTCTGGCATGGCAAATATTAGAAAATGAATTAAGTAAATCATTCAACAACAACAAAAAAAGGCGACAACCTCCCTAATGGGCAAAAGCATAATAAACTAATACATAAATAGGTCGCTGTCAGGGAAGTGTGTAAAAATAAAAAAATTAAAGAAAAAAGTTCAAAATTCAAGTCAAACAAAAACGAAAGTGAATCTGCAATTAAAGAATTGTCCAAGCGCACGCACTTACTTTCAATATTTACTTTTTTTTGATTGTCCATAAATAATTTTGTTAGCTCTTTGGATTACCTTTAGTTTTGTTATTTTTCTGTGCGCTTAGTTCGTTTTCACTTTCATTGGAAATCATATTGACACGTCCGCCACTTTGACAGTGCCAAGCAAATAGGGGAGTGTTTGTACACATACATTCATCTATTGTATATGGGCATGTACGCACGTGTTTAAGTTAAAGCAGTATTTAATACGTTATTAGAAATGAAATGGTGCGTGTGAACAACTGAAAGCACGAGCCATGTCAAACAGGCAGGAAGAAAAGAGGTATTGGAACGTTGTTTAGGAAAAAGGAAAGAAATTGTTTTTGTTTTTGTACTTTTACGTACGAATATAAAAATTTCTACCAAATGTTTGCCAAGTTTGAAATTTCGAAATATTAATTAGTTTCTACTGGAAAAGGTAAAGTACTGCTAAGGTTTTTTAATTAAACTTGTTTTATTTTCTTTTACAAAACAATAATAACTAATAATGCTAATGTCCTTGTAAAGGCGTTTTGACTAGTTATAGAAGTGAGTACAAGTCGCTTTGATTAACCTTGGTAGAACCAGACTGCCAGCCGATCGCATCAAGCCCCATTCAACCTATCAATAATTTGAAAAGCAAGAAATGTCACATGCAGCATCCTACTAAGTCAGCTTCTCTCTTTCTATGCCTGCCCAACCACACTCTCGCTTAGCTAATCAATCAGTAATGAAATTAAGAGAAGAATAGTTGAACAGTTTTTGTCACACGGCGTCCACAAAACTCAGGACACTTTTATGAAATTTATCACGCTTTTAAGCTTTCTTTTATAGAATGTGTACTTATTTCACTGAATAACTGCAGAGAGAATAGCGGATAAGGATTTAATGAAGTTAAATGTATTTCAACCTACCTGCCCATTTGGAGAAAATATAAACATGCGTTTTTAAAAAAAGATTAAAGAGTTTGCAAGAGCTCAGCGAAATTTCCGGTAACCTACAGAAGTAGGTATGCAATTATTTCTAAATTATGGTAATTGGGATATTCGAAATAAATAATTACAATATTATTAGATATGCTGTTGAGGCTGGGCTGTTGGTGTAGACCTTTTCTTTCACGTGGTCCCAAAGAAAAAAGTTACAAGGCATTCAATCACAAGATCTCGGTGTCCAATTGTGATCACCTCTTCGAGAGATAACACGGTCCGGAAACTTTTACCGTAAAAGATCAATGGTTTCGTTGCTTGTGTGGCCCGTAGTGCCGTCTTGTTCAAAATAAACGTTGTCCAGATCAATACCATCCAATTCCAGCTACAAAAAATCGATAATAATTTCTCGATAGGGCAATCCATTCATTCATAACACCTGTTATTGGGAAACCCTTTACATGCCTCTGCAAGATTATAAACTGACCCCAATTTATCATAAAAATATGGCTCAGGAGGCCGGTCGCTGGAAAGAAAAAACTTATGGTCACGCTAGTATATTATTGCGACAAGCCCAGTTAATCTCGGTGAGAACTGACTACATCGTCCCGACGGTAACTTTCAATAGGAATTTTGCCACTCTCTTTCCATCTTAGGAAGAGTGGAATAAGGGATTCTCTCTAAACAACTTCAATACCACAGTCTATACAGATGGCAGTAAAGTGGATTGTGGTGTTGGAGCTGGTATATATTCTTATAGACTTGGAATTGAAAAATCTGTGCGCTTCCCTAATACCAGCAGTGTCTTCCAGGCGGAAGTACTGGCAATTGGGGAAGCCTGTAGGCTACTAATCGCAGATTTCTCTTTTAAGGGAAATATCACTACTCTTTGGGATAGTCAAGCTGCAATCCAGGCTCTGGACTCGGCTACAATAACCTCTAAAGTGGAGGAGCAAAGTAGGAATAGCCTCGCCAACGTGAGTGAAAACTATAAAGTAACCTTAATTTGGGTCCCGGGACACCGGAACATAGAAGGTAACGAAAAGGCCGATGAACTGGCAAGATTGGGATCTGCCATGAATAACGTTTTTGTAGTACCTGTATTCACACCATAGCTTTGAAGCGCAGATTGTTGATGGAGGGGCCAGACGAAATGCAAAATCAGCAGTACATTATGGCCCACCTCAAGCAATCGTCGACATTGATAAACATGAAACGACGGGATGCCTGTAGACTAAGGGCAGTCATAACTGGCCTATCAGAGAACAAGCCGCCAAAATGGGCATTCCTCACAATACATACTGTCATAGTTGTAAACAACCGGAGAAAAAGGAAACAATCTTCCATTTCCTCTTTGAATGCCCTGCCCTATGGAAGGACAGAATGTTAACTCTGGGCAAGCCGCTGTTCGAGAGTCTCGAACAACTATCTGGCTTAGACGTCAACAGCTTAATAAGGTTCCTAAACCGCATAGACTGGATATAGTCTTGCTGTAAATAACTGTTAAACAAGTTGGTAACGAGGATGTAGCAACAAAATGGTGCGGAAGCGCTAGTCGGATTCTAGATGAATCACCAGTCTAACCAAAAAAATCATACCTGAAAAGTTCTAGTGAATATGAATGGTGCGGAAGCGCTAGTCGGATTCTAGATGAATCACCAGTCTAACCAAAAAAATCATACCTGAAAAGTTCTAGTAATGTGAAATGTGAAAGGGACCTACAATTTAAAGCCGACTCCGAACGGCAGATTATGTTTTTTGAGGAGCTTTTTCATGCTGAAATACACTCGGAGGCTTGCCATTGTCTGTCGAAGGGCGACCGATATTAGAAAAAACTTTCAATCGTTTTGGTGTTTCATGCACGGAGATTCGAACCTACGCACTATCGAATGGTAGTCATGTACCATACCATTCGGCTACGGCGGCGACATGTTTGTATTTCTCAGTAATTTTACTTTTTTGCGGAGTATTATGTAGACTGTGCCAGCAAACGAGTGATACGTAAATAATTCTTCAATCATTACCTTTTTACATATTTTTGTTGTAAAATACTTTGGAAAATTATATTAATTTTTTTTGTATGTATTTTCACAGCACATTCATTGGCACATTTCTCCTACTACTCTTCTTTGGGCATTTCAATGTTTAAGAAATGTCTACGCGACTGCTGCTGCAAGTGCTTGTGTGTATGTTGCGCACTATTGACTGCACTTCACTTGACGGTCTCATCGTTATTGCCATACGTTTTGTTGTAATTAGAAAGTATTTAAAAGTATTACTTAAATGTTTGCGTACATATATGTGTGGGGGAAAAGACGCATACACACATGCACGCTCATACAGTCATAAAAGTTTGTGCGTGCCGGTGACATTTTGCTGTCGTAAACACGTAAGTGCTAGTACATAAATACGAAATTATTTCGCTTTTATCTTCAAATACTCTTCACCGTTTGCATTATCGATCAATGTGCGACGAACTTCATACATACACATATATATATAATACGTGTGCACATATACTAGCCACTGCCTTTGATTGTAGTGGCGATTGCGCGATTTAAGTTTTTGATAGCTTCCATATGTGCCTAAGTACATACGTATGTATGCATGTGTGAATGCATCAACGTTTATTCACTTTTTATTGTGCGTTCAATGAAAAGAAATTAAATTGCTTATAGCATATTTATTAGGTAAATAATTATTTTAAATTATCAATTGAAAAATGAAAGCAGTTAATAATATGAAAATTGCGAAAGAAATGAAATGGTAAAAGTGACATTGTGCATAATTGTTGTTGTGAGTTTATATTTTGCCAATAAACATATCAGATTCTTGCCTGATTTTCGCTTTTATTGACATTTATTTATTTATAATTTCTTTTTTCGTTTTTTGTGTTTTGCTTCCAAAAATTTTATTGGCAATGAAAGTAAAGTGTCACGGATTGATAAGTGTGAAGTAAATGGTTTAGGTGGAAATCTTATTTCGAAAAACAAGTAATAAATAAAATTGTTGCATTTTCCCTAGGCAAAAGAAATGAGTTTTCCCTTTGCATCCTTAACTCATTTACATTTCTACGCTTTCGCTATTTGCATTGAGCTGTTTTTTATTATATTTTTATTTTCGGTAGCTATGCATTAGCGAGCAAGTATTTTGTAAACTTTCGACGCTTAGTTAAGTCAAATAAAATATGTAAATGCCTACTAAATCAAGATTGCTTTGGATGCTCTTTGGGAGTGACTACATTTACGCCAATCTTCTTGGAATGCGAACCAACATATTTATGCATTATGCATATTTATGGGGGAAATATACATACATATGTATGTATGAATTGTACACATGTGCATATGTAAGCATCTACTATTAACCACGGCTGTTGTTTCTACGCTTTAATTCCTATCAGTCACATTATTTATTTCTCACTTTCGCTTTTAAAACATCAAATAGAAAAAACTATAAATGTGTATGTATGTGTGTATGTATAAATAGGTATTTGACAAAGAAAGCGAAGACTGATTTTAGTAATTCACTCTTGTAAACAACCAAGAATTTAGCTGCGAAAGAGTTTTTACAAAATTTAGGTTAAAAAATCAGTATCCCAGCATAAAATAGTAGATTCAGAAAACGCCATTTCAGCGGTAGATTTAAGATAAAAAATAGCATGAATTTAGTGATTATTTGTAACTAGAAATTTTTAGAAAAACATTTTAGTTTCTTTTAAATGTATTAAGTTTTTAATTAAAAAGAAAACATGTGGGCTTATTTCAAAGTGTTTTTTGTTTTTACACAGCAAAAAAACCACATTACCTTTTAACCAGTTTTTACTGTTTTAATGTTTATTATTCTTGTATAAAAATAAGTCTCATTATTTAAGTAAGCCCATACAAAATCAAATTTCATATAAGTAGACGGCATATTGTACAAGGTGGCGCAAAATTAATCACCTAATTTTGTTTTTAAACATTTTTTTACTAGTTAAAAAAATTTTTGTTAAGTAATGTAAATCTTCGAGTAGGTTGTATATCTAATGCAGGAATATTAAGGCATTCAATTCCGCATAGTTTTGCGATTATCGAAATTTTGAGATTTAAAAATAGATAATTCGATATCCTGAAATTCTTCGAAATTTTCTTTCTTAAATTCACATCTTCCTACCTTAAAATTCGATCGGTCCGAGGAGAGTGCGAGGCCTTAATTTTTGTAAAGATCTATATTTGATTTTCAATTTTGTTCATTTTATATGGTAAATATACTGTTTTTGTATTGAAGTTGACACAAATTCGCGGCACCTGTGGTCTGTATATACAGGGTTGCCCATATTCGACGGACTCATCTGGCAACCCCGTATCTTTTGACAGAGACGTCAGATCGCTTAATGACATACCGCGTTGGAAGCGTCAGTCCAACAGATTTGTACCATGGAAAAGTACACGCCACGCGAGCGCTCCCAAATTGTTGAAATTTAAATTCAAAAGAAGTCAAAAGAAGAAGAAGAAGAACAAATCATCATGTCCGATGAGGCTTATTTCTTATTGAATGGGACTGTAAATAAGCAAAATTGCCGTATTTACGCCACTGAAAATCCTCACGAAATTCAAGAGGTACCTCTTTACGACGAAAAAGTCACTGTTTGGTGCGGCGTTAGTGCGAAAACGATTATTGGGCCGTTTTTTCTTCGAAAATGAAGATGGTCAAGCTGTTACCGTCAATCACGAGCGTTATCACGATATGATAACTACTTTTGTGATGCCAATTATTCGCCGAAAGCGTATGAGGCAGTTCTGGTTTCAACAAGACGGCGCTCCCCCACACACAGCTCGCACCACAATCGATTTTTTGAAGAAATTTTTTCTTCGTAGTTTGATGTCGGAAAATCTTGTGGGGATATTTGAAATCAAAGGTTTATATTAATAAGCCAAAGACCATAGAAGAGCTCAAGAACAACTTCCGTGAGGAAATAGCCGCTATTCCAGCCGAAATGTTAGCTAGAACTATGGAAAATGCTGCAAAATGGGCACAATACGCGGTACAGGCTCAAGGCTCAAACAAAATGATTATTATCGTCAACATAAAAAAAAATTGTGTTTTTCTTTGATTAAAAAAAAACACATGTGTCCGTCGAATATGGGCAACCCAGTATTAGCTTGCCATCCCAAATTAACAAGTAAAAGTATAAATAAATGGCTTAGAGAAGCATAGAAATTGTAAAAATCCAGTTTCACTAACTTTTACTTCAATACAAGAATGTGATGTGAGAAGAAGTAAAAAAATATCAAAAAATCGAAATTAAAATGAAAATGCAAAAACGGAATTCTCTAATTTGAGAAATACAAGGTGGTTCTACGTTACCCGAACGACTTGAATTTATATTCGGTCAAGGACCGTCAATTCAGCTATATTCGCCAACAACAGTTGTGAGTCTAGACTTCATGATTTCAAATTGAGCTTTACTCAACATTTCCAGTCATTAGCTTATCGGGAACTTGGAGACAAGAACAAAATAACTTAGAGATTAGTATCAAAATCAATTTAGAGAAACTAGCTTAAAGTAAATAATTGTTGAAATGTTGAATATGTCGAAAAACGCGAAATACCATAAGCATCTGAAACACTTTGAACGCGTTTTTCTCGACACAATATTTCACCAGCTGGTTGACACGATTAAAAAAAATTAATTAATCCGATCGAGCTATTCTGCATGTGTGTCTATATGACATAAAATATTATATGATCATAATTATTAATTAATAGTTAAAGAATTTAAGATTAAAAAAGTTTCGAAACTTTCAAGCCCACTACTTTCAATTTTACTTCGTATTTTTGCCTTCGTAGTTAATGTCAGAGTCTATTCTTTACTAACAAATATTTTTTGTTTCAGATCCTCTTAACTTGAGATATTGAGATGAAGCTTAACTTCAGGCAAGCAGTCCGCTGAATTTATGATTAAAATTTTTGTTTTTGTGTTTGATGTGTGAAAAGCTTAAATCAATAAAATAAGTTTTAATTTGAAAAAAAAGTGAAAACTTTGTTACTACTATAAGTCCTAATTGAAAATATTTTAGAGTACATTTCAATGAAATATTAAGAAACTCCTTTTCGGTAATAAAAGAGTAGAAAATGCAGCAACATCCGTTCTTGCTGAGCCCTTTTATTTAGAAATTTTAATAGCCATGACATGAGTGGACAGAAACTAAAGGGAAACAAAAATATAAGCAGATTTTTTTTTAATCAAAAGTCAACCAAAAAGTTACTTTCATTAGGAGCAAAATTTGGATTGAGATATTCAAGAGCACACAAATTTGACATATCTTATCGTCAAGAAAAAGAACTGAAGGTACGTTGACACTCGATCTCTGACACTTTGTTTTTCTGTGACACTTTGTTTTTGGCACCTGTAAATTTATACTCCTTTCAATGTCAAGGGTTATTCAATAGGTGCGCTTCAACTTTTTTCCGATAGGGGCCCTCCCGAACGACGCAATATTTTTTATTTTTCGCTTGTCATTTGTAAACTTCATTAGTATACATTTCATCATGGAACGCTACACACTTGAGCAACGATTGCAAATCGTGCAAATTTTTTATGAAAATAATCGTTTTGTTGCTGCTACTTTAAGATCATTACGGCCATTTTACGGTCCATTTAACAAGCCGTCCCGTTTTGAGGTTATGTGAAGTCATTGGTCTACAGTAACAAGCCGGTGACGATTTGTGAGCTCAGAGCCAATATTGAACGCGAAATTGCTGGAATTTCGGTCGATTTATGCAAAAGAGTGGTCGAAAATTGGGTTCAACGATTGGACTTCGTAAAACGTGCACGCGGTGGTCATGCAAAAGAAATCGAATTTCATACTTAAATGTATATGTTCAAACTCGATAATAAAAAAAAATTAGTTAAAAAAGTCAAACCGTTTGTGTTTTATTCAAAAAAGTTCAAAAGTTGAAGCGCTCTTACTGAAAAACCCGATATAAACGTTTTATAAAGAAAATTTGTCTTCACAATCGAGATATTACAAAATGTTCCGGAACTCATCGGTTAAAAACTTTCTTCTAGATAGTTAACCTTGGGTCATTTTCCCATTTGCCGATCCAAGCTATGGAAAGGCCGGAGAAAAAAAAACAAAACCTACTTACCTTTATTTACTTCCCTTCAAGTATAAAAAGCGTTATCAGTTTTATTTGAAAGAACATCAATAGCTCACTCCTACTGCAATGCCGCGAAGAAAATTCGCCCAGACCACTAACAACAAATCCTGCTACCCTCGTGATATATTTGTGAAAACATCAGCCATTAGGAAACTGCCTGCTCCACAGAAATCTGAAGTTCGTGGCATTCGGAAAGGGAGTGTTGCGTGAACTTATCGCTGCCTTATATCTACCGCTTTTATAGAAATCCTATTACAAACGCGCATAGTCAATGTTTTGTTACAATTCTTGCTAAAAGCTATATGCTCAAGTGTGCTTGGTGTGCTTCGTTGAAAGCTGAAAATTTTGATGAAGATTTTCCCATTTTTTATAAATCTTACACAAAGTTTGTAGCTTGGATTATTATGTGCTATAGAATGAACTAAATTTTTATAAAAAAGAATAATAATTTTAATAAAAAAAAATTTCTCAAAACTTTTCAATATTCTTCTGGGAATATTTTCGTGATTTCCAAGTAAACGCTTATATTGACGACTTTAATGTCTAAAGGTTACCCTAATTAAAGTTTCTCACAAATATTTTCGCTGAACATTTTATGTAGTTTTAAATTGTCCTATTATATTTAAGAGAAATTTTCTGACTTTTCTTACAAAGGGGTAAATTGACCCGTAAAGGCGAAGCTAGAGGTTAAACTATTACACAAAAGTTAGCCTCGCGAAATGGTTTACTATAGAATATTGGCATAACATTTCTATCGGAAATCGACTGAAAATACTTTTTCCATATAATATAAAAGTATATATGTATGACCGAAGTTTGGCACCTGTAAAAAAAGAACTGGGACATGCATGACTTTCTTTTGATATACTCGTACTTTCGAAATTAAATGGTTGCTTTCCTGCGCGAAACAAAAAATTTGTTGTTGTACTTTTTAATAATTATATGGACCTGGTTATAAAGCAGAAAAATACCAAAATGGTAACTGTGGAACTTAAGAAATTGTAATTTATTATTTTTTCCTTTTTTTATTTTTTGCTTCATGAAGTGTGCAATAATTTTTCTTCTAACGTCTGTACATACCTCAATGAATGAATGTTGTTGAAGTTGTTTGTTGACACAAAATCACGGGTTGATTAATTCAATTTAATATTCAGGATATTTTACCACAAATGCTGCACTACTTTTCAGTTATTGCAACTAATTACTTTTACTTGATTTTTTCAAAATTTCACTCGCCTGCGTCAAACATATAGACGCACGTGTTGAATTTGCGTTTTTCCTTTGCTAATAAATTCAATTTTTTCGCAATTTTCTTTTCAGTTTCACCTACATTAGCAAGTTGTGTTTATTTTTTTCTTCTATTTTTATCTCGTTTGGTAAAATTTTTCTACAGTTACTATTCACCGCTTTTACCTTCTTTTTCGCGCATTAATTACTTAGTAGTGGAGTTCTTCTTCTTCACCAACTTTTTGTTCCATTTGCAAGCGGCTTGCGGTTTATTTGTTTGTTTAATTTCTGCTACTTTTTTTGCTGCTATTATTAATTAAGCAATCAAACGCAATCTAGCACTTTTACTAAACATTAGTTCGCGAAAGGCTTTTGTTAAATGAAATGCGAAGACTTTTAAACGCTCACTGAGCGCACTAAACGTTCGTACGCTTCGCCCCGTTGCCAATAAAACGAAAATAATTTTCACCGCGCTTCAATCGTTGAATGCTTTTCACGTTTTTGCACTAACTGCATTCGGCGAAAATTATTGTAAATAAATGCAAGGTAAGACGTCAATGGCTTTCAAGCATGCGCGCAAATTGGTGCGGTGGGTGGATGGAGGTATTGGTGAAATACTGGCTTAGTTGCAGATTTCTAATCCGCTTGCAGCCACTTGGACATACACCACTGGTTTTTGGGTGTAACGAAGAATCGAAAGCAATTTCGAATGTTAATTGAAAAAACAAATAAAATCGTTTTATAAATTGCAAACACTTTATTGAAAGGCACACGAGGAAGTCACTTTTACTGGTTTTTTGGTAATTAGTTAATAGCAGTTGCCACCGTAAGAAATACTTGAATTTTAAAAGTAAGCACAAAAAATCAGTTTTCCAATCAAGTTACAAGTTTTATGTAAACTTGCAACCAGTCCACTTCTACACCAAAGTATTTATGTGAGACACTTAGTTGTTTGCTTGTTCACCGCAGCTACCGTGTAGACGCGTCTGCATCGCTTGCATTTCGTTAACAAACTGAAGATATGAAAAGCCTTGCGCCGCTACGTAAGTAACCTATGCGCGCTGGAGTTGGTGGAGCTGCTGCTGCTGCAGATGTTTGCTTACCCACGTAGTTGGTTTGTTGATTGACTGCTTAACTGGCAGTAGCAGCGAGTTAATGTGGTGATGTGGTGTGGTTCGATGGTCGTTTGGTGGCTTTGCCGCTTGCCGTCTGCCTAGCCGGTTGTTTGCCATGTTTGTTTTGGTATTGCTGCTGTATGTATGAGCCGTTGCTACCAATTTTGGTTGCGCTTAGTTGCTGTTGCGCTAAAATGTTGCCATGCTTTTATGCCACTGCCAACAGCGCTATCAACATTTGTTGCCAAGAAATAAGTCTAAATGAACCAACAAGATGTAGTAGTGAAATGAGTGCGTCAATGAGTGGAACAGTTGAGTGAGGAAATGAACCGATAATGTTTATCACAGAGCAGATGGTAGGCACAGTATGTCAGATTGTTATTAGCAATTTGTTAAGTAAGAATTTAATATATTAATAATAAATTGAATATTTTGAAATTCAAAAATAAATAAATGGCTAATAGATATGTTGATATTGAAAATGTTTAACAATTATTAATTTTTAAATAACTTAAAAATGTGTACTAATATATGAATGAAATGCACGAAACAATGAAGACTTGTGTACTTCATTGTTTCGTACATTTCATACATATTTTCGTGCGCTGAAAATGACTCTAGTGGGTTAACCAAAATTTTAAGTATAGGCCAAAGTATCTAGTACGTCGACTTTTTAAGAAAACTTGTAGTAAAAACGTTTTTCGATCACTTTTGCCGAGTCTGAATGTAATAGGCACTGATAGGACCCAAACATATCTGCGGTGATATTAAGACCTGAGCTAAAATTTTTGAGTTTTTGTCCACCATTTTGGATTCATTTTGAATTGTGAGGAACTTTCATTGTATATATAATCAGGGACCCCAAAAACCAACGATTTGTCATTTTTATGAGCGTAGCTTAATGTAATTCTAAAATTTGTAGTTTCATCGTAATCAAGTTTAAAGGGGTAACCCCGTATCATTCAAAATTGTAAATGTTTTTTTTTGAGCTTGCATGTATACTGCGGCCGCCTTAGCCGAATGGGTTGGTGCGTGTCTACCATTCGGAATTCACAGAGAGAACGTTGTTTCGAATCTCGGTGAAAACACCAAAATTAAGAAAAATATTTTTCTAATAGCGATCGCCCCTCGGCAGGCAATGGCAAACCTCCGAGTGTATTTCTGCCATGAAAAAGCTCCTCATAAAAATATCTGCCGTTCGGAGTTGGCTTGAGGCAAGAGGTTCTTACATTTGTGGAAGACGCATACCACATCAAGACGCATACCACTAATAGGAAGAGGAGCTCGGCCAAACACCCAAAAAGGGTGTACGCGCCAATTATATATATATATATGTATACTGCAGGGTATTACTACCAAAATTCCACTGTGTGGAAGTAGCTTCTGTCTTACAGGCCATTTCAGTACTTTCGGCTGGGACTTTATCTACTCAGCTGGGTATCAGTAAACATTCACTGCTGATTATAGTTTCAGTTTATTGTTATTTTAAGCAAATAAGCAAAATAAATTCTGCCGACTTGCCGGTCCACTCGCAATTTTTTCAGAGGATTCATCGAATGATGAAAGTGCGCGATCCCTTGCTTAACTCTATTTTTCTGCGAGTCAAACCCCATTTTGTCGTAAACTCGCATGTAAATAATAAAAATTGTCGAATGTGGAGTGACACTAATACCGAAATTCTTCAGTAGATAGAATTCACCCAGCTTAAGACCCATTTTTGCATACATTTTTATTAAATTGCTGTATTTATTTGAATATAACTCGAAAAGGTTAAGGAACTCCACTATTAAATTTGTAGAGATTACTCAACTAGTAATGCCATTTCTTTTTTGACAAACAAATTTTTTCCCCTCAAAAATTAAAATACATTTTTTTTCCTAAAAAATTAAATAAAATTTTTTTAACAAAAAAAATTTTTCAAAAAAAATATTTTATCCTAAACTAAAAAGAATTAAAAATTTATAATTTATCAACTTTTTCAAAATTTTTTCGGTTTGCTTTTTATTATACCTACTTAAGCCTACAAACTAACCGATTTTCAGAAAAATCAGCGGGAGAAACAAAAAATGAAAATCTAAAAGAGGCTTCCGTACAATTAATAATTTTTATATCTATTCATTATTCAATATTTTGGCATAGATTATTTGAAGTGGAATATATTCGGTTTTTTATATAATTTTTGTAATATTTTATAATAAAATATACATTCTAAAGATTATCTTTGGAAAAAATTGTTCAAAATTTTTGAGAACAAAATTTTTGTTTGTCATATCCTTTGTTGATTTTCTGAAAAATCGACGACAATGTCTAAAATACTTAAATAACTTCGAATCATCATATGAATTAGAGAAAAGGTTATTTAAGTTGTAACAAAGCCCCTGAGTCCACCCTACTACACTTTGTGCAACATTGCCATATTTTCTAAAAACAATTCGCTTGGTGGCTAATAATGGTACGTACAATCGAAAACACTTTGCGGTTTTCAACACGCAAATTTAAGACACGTGCGCTCTGTTGAACAAAAGACTTAAGCAACGAACTTGCCATTGTCTACTAACAAAAGTGCAACACAAATGAACCGCAGAATGAACTAATTTTCAAAACAAAACAATTTGGTGGTGCTAACTTAAAGGCTAAAACCCTTTTACCATACAAAATATAATAATTTTTTTAAATTGGAATGTTAGAAAAACTTATTAAATTTTTTTGACTCCGTGTTAAATAAAAACAAATTTTCAATTTACTTTGATCATACCAGTTGATCGCATTATTGGTTGCATAAATATTCAACATAATATTCCCTAAATTACGGTAATACATTTTACAAATTTGGTTTTGTTAGTGTTTATGTAGCGGATTGCTCCAAATTTTTGTCAATCAAAATGCGTTGCTGTATTTTTCGTTGCAACAGCGCGTTGGCGCTTCATAACACATGCACATACATGCACAATGTATATGTGTATACATATGTGTCCATGTTTGTGTATAATAAAATAACACTGGGAATTTCCAACGCACAAATCAGCTGCTGCCTAGCTGCTGGTGTATTTTCTTATTACTATTAAGGTGCATTTGACTGAAACAATCTAACCAACTTAAGGCTTCAGCCTATTTGGCTGTATTGTGTGATGTGGTGATACGTGTATTATGAAATTGTGGTACATAAATGCTTAAGTGATTTGTGCAGGTGATGTGGTGGTGCCTAAATTATCATTAAGTTATTTTATTTAAGATGGCGGGAGAATCGGTTAGCGGTAAAAAGTTTTTATTAACTCACAAACTACCAACAAAACAATCTAAATTTTATTTATCTACCCTCAATATCTCACAAACGTTTGTGTCAGTGGGTAGATGAAAAACAACGTTTCTGTTTAAACAGTTATTGTTGCACTACTAATTTAGATTACTTAGTGTTCGGCTAGTACTCAAAATTCGACTATACTAGTAACAAGCTCAAAACCATTTTATAGTTCATTTGATAAAAAATGTCGGGAATTTCGCAGTCAGAAGCTGTTTTATTTTATCAGTTTTTCGAATTTTATAAGATCAAAATGGTCTCTAATTTCTCATCAAACAATCGACAATAGTTATATGCGGGTACAATATGAAAAAAAGCAAAACGAACAAATCAATATAAATAAAAAACCAAACATAATAAATAAAGGAATAACATAATTTTGGAATTTTTTTCAGCGCGGGAAACCAAAAATGAAAATCTGAGAGAGGCTGTCGTCCAATTAATAATTTCAATATTCAATTATTCAATATTAAATTTGGCTTAGGTTTTTTTAAAGTGGAATATGTTCGGCTATTTCTATAATTTTTTTTATAGTTTTTTAAAATACTTTTGTGAAAAACTATACTGTTTAAATATTTTTTTTCGTATAAATTTTTTAGAGTAAAATTTATATATGTCATTTTTGAAAGAAAGTCGTACATTTTTTCACTCTCATATTTTTTTCTTATTTTTATCATTAATGGAATAAAGAAAATTGAAAGGAGTGGAAAGTCTGCATGGACATAGGTAGTCCTGTTTTCATTGACGGATCCAATGTGGAATCTGGAATTGGAGAGGGGGTTTTCTCTAAACCAGCAAATATTTCAGTCTCCTTTAAACTGCCAGAAACTAGCAGTGTTTTTCAAGCAGAGGTCTTCGCAATCTTGAAGGTACGAAATATGCTTAGGGTTCGCTGTTGGGAGGGAGATATAAATATACTTTATGATAGTCAAGTTGCAATCCAGGCACCTCCTGAAAAGAAGATTTCAGACATTTCTCTTATTCGCATTCCAGAGAATAGAAACATAGAAGGAAATGAAATTGCCAAGGAGCTTGCCAATAAAGTGTCTACAGAAACAGTTTCAGCTGCCCACGTCTCAGAAATCAGATTCTTTTTGACCGCTATTAAAGGGAAACTTCACAATTTCTTTCTTAAAAAAGCGCAAGACAGATGAAGTTCTATCTTATCGTGTGCTATCTTAAAAACGCTTTGGCCTAAGTACGACAAAAGCAGGACGTTTAAAGTGCTGGGGATACCCTACTATTTAATTTACAAACTCATAGTAATGGTAGCTGGAACTCGCGCGAAGTAACAGACATCCATACAACCTCCATTGCAGAAGCTGTAGTATCCTGCAGAGTATGATACTGTTAAACAATTTCTTTGTAAGTGAGGCTCCTTTCTGTGCCTAGACCGATTTTCTTTTCTCCACTATATCAAGATCTAGTACGGCTGTAGATGGTTTATTTTCCTTTAAGTTCCGACAATTTTCACAGGCAGCGGTCTACATTATGGTATCAAAACGGTGCTTTAGTGTTATTTGTATTGTACCCGTGGTAGTCTTGCCATCTAACCTATCTACCTAGCACTAACAGTTGTGGCCTTCCTCAGGAATCTCTGCAAGTTTCAAAGCGGGATTCCCTTTGTTTTCCCATTCAAATACGCACAGTGAAGCAATACAAAATTCTAATTCAGGAAAGAGTGTTCACGTACTCCATTTGCAAAGCGATCGAAGTGTCGCTAAAGTGCTTTTAAAGTGCAGTAAAAATAACTAAAAAAATGTTTTTTCGATTGTTTTTTACATGTGACAGCTGTAAAAATTTTTGATATATCGAGTTTTGCATAAAGGGTGCGATTTTTTTCAAATTCAAAATTATAGAAAAAAACATTTCCTTAAATTACTTATAAAAGAGCTATGTACTATATATATTTCATTTATAACAAATTTTACGCATCTTGGAACAAACACCAAATATAAAAGTATTAAAAATTTCAAAACAAAAAAAAATCGATTTAATCGGAATATACAGCTGAAATTTCAAATTTATCGGTCAAAATTTGTTCATCTTATTTGTTCATTTGACTACCTATAAAAATTTAAAAATAAAATAAATAAATAATTGGCCCTTTAACTCCTGTTAGGTGTTTAGCCGAGCTCCTTGTCCTATTTGTGACGTACGTCTTGATGCTGCTTCACAAATGGAGGGGCCTACAGTTTTAAGCCGACTCCTGACGGCAAATTATTTTTTATGAGGAGCTTTTTCATGGCATAAATACACTCGGAGGCTAGCCATTGCCTGCCGAGGGGCGACCTCTATTAGAAAAAACTTTTTCTATTATTTTAATTTTTTATATACGGAGATTCGACCCTATGCAGTTGGCTTGTGACTCATTCGTCTACGGCAACCGCCACTAAAAAAATATAGTTTCAAAAAAATGTGTTTCAAGTTTTCGGTACGGTACATATTAGACTGAGAGGCGCTGCGCTACAAAATTCTAAATAGAAATAATTAAACATTTTCGATTAATTTAATCGCAGGTCAAAGTCGGCCAAAAGTGAAAGTCATGCTACTCGTTCTCTTTGATTATCGTGGTATTGTGCACTCGGAATTCGTTCCAAATGGTTCTACGATAAATAAAGAATATTATTTGGAAGTTATGCGACGTTTGAGAGAGAATGTGCGTAGAAAACGGCCCAATTGGTGGAAAGAAAACTCATGGATCTTGCAACATGACAACGCACCGTCTCACAAGGCTCATATTTTGAACACTTTTTTGACCAAAAACTCGACAAATATCATTCAGAAACCACCGTATTCATCGGATTTAGCCTCTGCCCCCTGTGACTTTTTTCCTTTTCCCGAAACTTAAATTGCCACTCCGCAAACGCCGCTTTGAGTCGATAGAGGCGATTAAGGAGAATTCGCTGAGGGAGCTGAGAAGATAAACGCGTTTTAATGGTGCTTTGATGACTAGACTAATCGTTGGCATATGTGTATTGCTTCGAATGGAGAATAGTTGGAAGGCGACAAAATAAATTGTATGGTTAAATAATTATTTGGCATTTTATTCAACAATTCCCCGTACTTTTTTGACAAAGTGTAGGTATCTACTATCAAACGGATACGACACACGCCAATAGCACATTTTGCATCGAGGGGTATGTAGCTGGAGTGGTGTAGAAGAAGCGTCAAATTGTTTCATCTTTTTAATGGTTTTTAAAGCAATCCTATCATCTATGAAGAGGTTCGCTTTGATTTTTCTCATGCTACTCACTATTATTATTAAGTTATTAAATATCTGCATATTACATTTCTCACAAAAAAAAAACTTATTTTAAAACGTGTAACGTTGTCATTAGAATCACAAAACTTTATTTTAAGATGTATCATTAAAGGGTCTAAAAAATATTATTTTTTCTATAGGTGACTTCTTCCTTTTCTACAAGGTGACTTCAATCTGATTTAATTAAAGGCAATTTCATACTATTTATATTTACGTAGGGTGCAGTACGACATGACAATCTGCATTACAACCCACACCTTGTAATCAACAGCTTGTGTTTCCGCGGCTGCGATAAAATCTTTGAATAAATGACCTTTTTTTCAGTTTATTGGTGTTTTTACTCAATCAACATATAGCCTGGTGCCTCAAATTTGTTCAATGTGTATATTTATGCTTAAGAAACCAATTTTACATTTTTTGTGTGTCGTTTCGCAACCAAGCCAACACCATGAGCTCAATCGTAGTAGCATTAAATTTTGGCAGCCAAGTACTTCATAAAAATTTTTCAAAACTTTTATATATAATTGATGTATTGGGGTTAATAAATAATTTTCTAAGGCCTATGATGAGGTGGTATGCGCAAACGTCACTCTTTAATTATTGACTTGCAATTGTATTGACCCAAATTGTTGCTAACGGCCAGTTGGCATTATGACGAGGCAATGAGTAAAAACAAAATCAATATACATATATTTAAACAACAGAAAAAATAAAACGCTAGCAATCACAAACTAATAATCAGTGCGAGGAATGCATAAATACTTTGGTGAATTTATACTATACTGATGGGAAAAAATAAATTTTTAATTAAATAATTTTAGGTTACTGAAAAGTGCCATTTACCAAACACAAAATCAGCTATGAAATTAAAAATCCAGATATTTAAGGAAGTCGAAGAAGTAATTATATACAAACAGTGTGGAAAGTAATCGGAAATTTATTTTTGCATTGTAGTAAATTTTGTTTTTTTAGATGTGTCTACGTATGTAAGGACTAGGAATATACATTTTTTAAGTCCCGACGATCTCGGGATTTTTGGGCTGCAATTTTTAATTTTTTACAAAGAATATAAAAAACTTAATTAAACTCCTTTCCTGAGTTCCTAAAATCTGGTGATTATTTGTCTATAATGTCGGGAATTTCGGAATTTGTAATTTTTTACGACATCATTGCCTACAACTTTTAGTAAATATGATTTTGTTTGAATATTTGTTTTTATTTTCTATTTAACATGAAATGCACTAGATTCACATATATGACGCTGCTGCAAAAGTTACACTGACTAACTCCATTCTTTAGGCAACAACGAACTATCTACTTCTCAAAGTTCATGCAAGGTACCTCGGAGTAATACTAGACAGTAAATTGCTGTGGAAGCACAATGTTGAGAAAGGGGTGAAAAAGGCCAGTAACGCGTTGTACGCATGTAAAATAATGCTGGGCGTTACTTGGAGTCTATCACCCTCTCTGATGCATTGGTGCTACAGGGCAGCAGTTAGACCTATATTGCTGTATGGGACCTACTTTAGTTGAGAGAGAAGGTTTCGCACTACAATTGAAGAGGAGGGATGGCACAAAGGCATGAGCCTGACTATAGAACTTTTCACATCTATACAGACGGCTCTAAAACTTTAGACAAAGTGGGAGCGGGTATTTATTGCGCAAAACTAGAGATAAGGCAGCCTATCAAGCTGCCAAACCACAGCAGTATTTTCCAAGCGGAAGTTTTTGCTGTGGGGAAAGCCACGGAGCTAGCCTACACTAGAACAAGAAAGAACTCAACAATTAATATATACGTGGACAGTCAAGGCAGCAATAAAAGCAATAAGCTCATATTGTATTAAGTCCAAAAACGTTCGACGGAGCAGGGAAGCAATAGAAAGGCTAGCCGAAAACAGTAGGCTGCATATCTACTGAGTACCTGGTCACAAAGGCATTATGGGGAACGAAATAGTAGATGAGATAGCAAAAAGTGCTGTGAGACTACCTTTTGAACAAGAGAACGACATACCAAAACTGCTAAATACAATTTACAATGAAATGTACGAGTAGCTGAAAAGGCGAGTAGAGGCTAGGGGGACTAATCTGACCACATGCAAAACAGCAAAAGTCATGTGTAGAACTAAAGGAAAAAAACTGACTCAATTCGCACTTAAGCTCTCGCGAAAGGACTGCAGAACTATCATTGGTATGCTAACAGGTCATAATCTATTGCAGAAGCTGTGGGGATCTGGCAGAAAAAGAGACAGTTGAATACTTTCTTTGCAAATATCCAGGTCAGGCGGCTAGGTGCTTGAGGCTCCTTAGCATGCCTTTCGGGGATAGCCTGAGGCATTTTTGCAACCTAGATCCCTTTTTTTTCGTCCACTACATCAATAGCATTAGATGGGTTTTCTTCCTTAAAGTTGTGAAACTTTTCGCAAGTAATGGTCTACATTATGACATTAAAACGGCACTCTAGTGCTACTTCTAGTGTACCCGTGGTACTCTTGTCATCTAACCTACCAACCCACCTACTATATGGTCGGAGGCTTCTTAAATAATACTAATGTAATTCTTTCGAATTAATTTGGAACATTTAAATATCGGAACTAGTCCCGGAATCCGGAAATATGTAATAACCAGATCCCGAGAATTCCGAGATCATAAATGTGGAAAAAATTTACATCATACATAGCATATATATATGTGTGCATGCTTTTTTTTAACGACGAGGAATTGTTGTAAGCCTTTACTCTGTTAGTGAGGGGCCTGAACCTGAAATAAATCTCCGACAAATCATATATCGATTGCCATAGCACTTCTGTGAAGTGTTTTGCTAAGATATGGTTTGGCATCTAAACTCAGTATTCGGTACCTCATTGTCGGAGTCGGTCAGGAATTCAAATTAATTTTACATTGGATCAACCACTATTTATCTACTCTTGGAAAAAGTAGCAGGAGAGCGAACACAAGCTTTTGCTGTACTAACTTACTATATTAAATTACCTAGAGTGGAAAAGTTGTAAGCGATAATATCATCAGTAGTCATATTCGATATTATCTCATGGTAGGTCCTGAAAACAAGCTATTTCGACGGGATGGATTGAAAGAAAATGGTACTACATAACTAAGTTCAAGCGAATTCCTACCGATCCTACTCCATTTTACTCCAGCTTTTGTGGGTTGGCTGAGTAAGTGCCAAAATACATGTGTCTGCCTATTTATTATAGATATATATATATATATATATATATAATATTAATCACCTTAATGCTTGTTTATCCACTTTGTGGTCATATTTTCGAAGTGTGTGACCAATCCATTGCCTTTTTCTTCTCCGCATTTCACAGGCAATCTCGACCTGATTGGTAATCCTAAGCAACCCTTAATTGCTTATTTAACGTGGCTAGAAAATTCTTAATATATGTCGAAGGCAGCGGTTGATGAAAATTTGAAGGCGTTTTGTGATTGTCAATGTAACCTTCCAAGTAGTGCACCCATATAGCAACACAGATTTGACACATGCATTGAATATTTTCAGTTCAGTACCGACGGTTATGTTATTGTTGTGCCATTGAGACGCGACAGTACCAAATGCAGACTTCGATTTGCATACTCTTTGTTCAACGTCTATGCCAGAGCCTGCTCTACGTCGACGATACTCCCGAGATAGCAAGACTTTTCCACCTTCTCGAATGACTTATAGGTGATACTGTTGAGATACAAGGATTTGGTTTTATTGACGTTGATTTTAAATTCAGTCGAACAAAATTGCTGTTGCAAAGACGTTGTCATAGCCTTAAGATCAGAAAGGTATCAGGTATCTCAACATAGTGTTATCAAGCTTCATACATATAAGAAAGCTACTATTGTGTCCATTTAAAACGTGGATCTTTATAAATTTTAAAATACATGCGTGATTCTGCAGAGTTTTGGAGTACAACACTCTTCAAAGTGCTTATATGCGCGATAGCCTTAGGTTTTTAAGGAATCTCATTTTTAATTTAATTTAATTTAATTGCATTAAAAAAATAAATAATAGTTCCCGCCCAAAGCTTTATTACTATATTAGATAAACAATTCATTTGTCTCGTTTGCTCTACTCTGGAAATTATGTTAATTAATTTAAATTTTTCGTAAAATTCTCAGCTTAAGCTAACGACCTTGCTCAGGTATGTATATTAAAATATGGAATTTTTCCAAATTAATTATGTATACGATTGTGCCTAAGCGCATAGCTTTTCGCAGCTCATTCCCAGCGCGCTTTTGTTTTGCCCAGTGAATTGCATAATTTTCTAGAACTCTCGACATTGTTTGCGTCGCTTGCATACATAAATATATTCACAGTAGGTATTTAAGCTCTTTGTTGGCTATTTGTATGCATTTGTGTAGGTGACAAGCAAACTTAATTCTTAGTGTTGAGAAAAATGTGGCTTTAAGAGTTTTAACTCTAAAGTTAGGCTCGCAAACGCGCACTGAAATACTCATTAATATGCGGCACCCACTGAAATAAAAATAATTGTTGCTTCTGGGATATAATATAAAACGCGGTAGTTAAGTTAAAATCTAGTTGCCTAACAAATTTTTTAGACTTTTGATATATAAAATTGACTGTGAAAATATGAAATGAACTTTTATGTATGGTGATTTAAAAAGTAATGAATACTTTTGAAATAGAGCGAATGCCTTCTAGTAGTGGCACCTATATGAGGTGTTACACGTTTAAATGTACATATATATATTTATATTTTATAAATTTCTTTCAAATACAGTTTTTTCCACATTTACTCTATAGCAAAAACCACAAATCCAAACTTGAAGCTATGTGCAAAATCCTTATTTGTCCATCAAAATTTAACACACCTTATTCAGCATTTCTAGGAAATTTTGAGTATGCAGTTTCATAATCGATTAAATTTTAATATAATCAAAGGCAAGCTTGAAGTATCTAGAAATTTATCGGTAATCTTTTTCCTTTACAGTGTTGTTCTCTTTCCCATATAATGAATGTACCACAGTTTTTTACGAGCATCTAGAATTTTTTTTAATTAGTCTAAAATCCCCTTTACACTACTCAAATGAAACGAATAAAGTAAAACTTGCCGCTGAATGTATGACTTAGGTCTAGAGTCTGCTTCTTAATGCCACTGGGGGCCAAGGTGGCACAAATGTAATCATCCAATCGGAAGATTATAATTTTTGCAAATGGTGTCAGATGCGCGGGTACCGATCGAATTTTAAGGCGGAATGATGTGAATTTAGGAAAGAAAATTCCGAAATTTTTCAGGATCCCAATTTTTTGTAATTTTAAACCTCCAAAATCAGAGTTTCGTAAAGCTGTGTGTAATTGAATGCATTCATATCCGTGCATTAGATATATAACCTATCGAAACATTTGTATCTTTTTCATATGGCTCGTACGTTAGTCATATTTGACACTTGTGTACTAGACCGCTGTAGTATCATATACAAACGGCCAAGCAATAGAGCGCGTAAAAGTCAAAATAAAAAGCGCCCTCATTAAAAACCATTTTGTTTTATTTAGTAAAAACAGTTATTAAAAAAAAAGGAAGATAAATATTGTGCCACCCTGTACAAACGAAGCCTAAGTTTTCAAGGACTCTACTGGACACTTCTCTGCTTATCCTCGGGGCAAAGTTTTTCCTACTTTTAAGCCTTTACAATTCTGGAACGAACACAACTTAGCTAAAAATATTTTACTAAAAATCTAGAAAAAAATGTCTGCACAATACTGCCGTACAAAATTAAATATAAACACTTTTGTGTATGTAATTGATTGCTTAATCGTTTGAACAACAAATAACTTACTCGTCAACACTTACGGCCAGTTTGTGATTGATATCTGTGGCATGTGGCACCATAAGTTGAACGTAAAATACGTAAAATATATTAGGAGGATTTTCTCTTCAACCGGTTTGACGGCATAAGCACTCCAACGACTAAACTATTGAAGTAAAAGGCGAAAAAACAAAAAGCTAAAAAAAAATGTTTCTGTTTTTAAGATTAACACACAATTTGATACTTTGATAATGTTGCAAGAGCACTAAATAAATTATTTTTACAATCATAATGAAGAGTACTTGGGTGGCAAGTAGTACAAGAAACCAATTTTTGGATATATGAAATCAATAAAATAAAATTTATTGCGGAATTACTGAGCCGATCAGAGAATTATGTACGCGAAATGGCGGAAATGCTAACTGTTTGTATGTATGATAGTTTGGTTCAACGATGGCAAACCTATACGTGTGCATGTACAAAGGTATATAGGTGTGAATCCATGGCAGTAAAGTAGTAGAAAAAAATGTAAACCTTAACCAATACTTTTTCATAAATGTGAGTATTAGGGTGAAGCGGAGAAAATATTTTGCTTAGAGATGTTAATAGCGGAGAACCGTTACCTTCGGACGTTAATAAAATACCTCCAAATATTTTTATTTTGTTTTTTTTTTAGTTAATTCTACTTAATTTTCGTAGCTTTTTAAAATAATCGAATAAAAAAGTACAATAAAATATAAATTAATTTGTATTATTTTGTAGAATACAATTTTATAAATATTAGGCTATGACGTGGCAGTAGTTTTAGGTGAGTTTCGAGGTTTACGAAATTCTTTAGCTTATAAGATCACTCAAGACCACGATGGGGATCTAATGTTTATAACATTTTTTTTTATTTTTCTTATTTTATATATTATTAGAATATCGATAAGCAAAATTTTCTTTATTAACTGCTTGCTAGTAGATGCCACGGTAGGAGGTTAGTGTGTGATGCATCAGTGTTTGAAGAGAATTGGCTCCTTCACCTACCAGTGTCTGTGAAGCCACAAATGAAGAGAACTAATGATATTTAATTTTTTTAATTTTTAATATAGTATAACAAAATTTTCAGTAATGAATAAATATTTAAATATAATATATTTTTTTAAGTTTTAGATACAGTCATCTGTAATCTACAAGGTGAAGTCCAAAATAAGTAAGCCTGGCGTCATAGAAATGTTTTTGATGGCACCATCCTTTTAATGAGTTAGTGCGTTGGAAGTTACATCCCAGCTAATCTCCAGTGAAAGCTTGGTGACATTCGGTTCAGTGGAAGCGAAGTTATTGCGTCTAAAGTGTCAGTATGTTTGTGTCATCGGTACAAAAATGTGTGTTCGAACAAAGAGCTAATATCAAATTTTAGTTTAAAATTGGTAAAACGTTTACCGAAACATTTGAATTGCTGAAAAAAGTTTATGTCGGTGCTTGTCTATCTCGTGAGAGAGTTCATGAGTGGTTTACACATTTCAGAGATAGTTGGGACGACATAAATGACAATGAACATACGGGCCGCCTAAAATCAGTAATCACCGAAAACTCCATCAAAAATGTCACATCCTGAACAAAATTTCGGTCAATGACCTGAAGCACTCTTTCGAAAAGCTTATAAATCGCACAAAACAGTGTATCGAGACCAGAGGTTACTATTTAGATTAAATAAACTTGAAGGTGGCTGAACAAAGCTCCTGTCGTTTTTATTTTAGCTCAGACTTCTTTATTTTGGACTTCACTTTGTCTTGCAGAAAAATCATAAGCACAAGTGTGTTAATTTTTTTCAAGTGAAAATCACTAATCGAAAGGTTAGTTATGTAGGACTAATGAATATTGTTTTCTATTAAAAAATGGGTGTTAGACAAAGGACCACCGCCAGGGCAAAAAATTATAAAAAACAAAGGGATTTTTAGCAACTTCAAACTTGCATTTTTTTTGTACTGAAATCATCAAGTAATAAAACTGCAGGGAAAAAATTTTTGCACAAATTTTATTTTAAAGTGACTAAATCGGTATATGAAGTTTGTGGATTTTTTTTTATTTTTGTATAAAATTTGATAAATGAAATTATATGGTTTTTGTTAGAAAAAGAGCTTTACCTTTATTAAAAAAAAATGAAAATAAAAAATAGAAAAATCGTCGAAATTGGTCAAAATGTTTAAGAGCTATAATTTTTTCGCGAGGTATATAATAAATAATTCTTCTAAGCTCAAGACACTTGTGGCTGACACTGGGAACTAAATGAGTGCTGAAATTATATATTTGCCATTAAATAAAAAAAAAAATTGTTTGCCATTCAACGCTGTATGTACAACAGTTCCTAAACCTTTCTTATTTTTAAAATTCACACAGTCTTGCAATTTCGAGCTTCATTTTTTAGCAGATTTATGTTTTGACAGTTGTCACAGTTCGACAATATCTTCTTTGATAGGTGCTAAGTATGAAAATAAGACCAAATGCTAATTTACGGAAATTCGCGCGATTTCGCTCGAATTTTTGATTCTTTCAGCACTATTTTTAAAAGCATTTATTATATTTTTTACTGAAAATTTCTTAAAATTAAATAGACAAAAAAAAAAAATTTAAGTCAAAATTGATAATCGCAAGGGGTGCGTCGGTTTTTATTTCTACAGGTGTATAATTGGCGTGTCTACCATTCAGAAGAGCACAGGCTCTAAGGCCCGTGCACGAAACACGAATAGATAGAAATAGCGTTTCCTATTAGCGGCCGCTTTTTGGCAGCCAATGTCAAATCTCCGAGTGTAGTTCTGCGATGAAAAAGCTCTTCATAAAAATCATTTACCGTTCGAAGTCGGTTTAAAACTATAGGTCCCTCCATTTGAGGAACAACATCAAAACGTTTAAAACAAATAGGAGGAGGAGCTCGGCCAAACACCTAACAGAAATGAACGCGCCAATTGTGTATTCCTTAATGGGTTTTCATTGTAAATATGCATTTTATGTGAATTGAAAAAAAAAATCAACCCAAACTTGCAAGACCCTGCATTGGCTTAAGCTACTTGCATGCTACCATTTAATTACTAAATATCGCCACGCTTGGCTTAAATTATTTTACGCTCATTCAACAATTGTAAAGCAATGTGAGAACTCGCCGCTTGAGTGGCTTGAAAAAATAATTTTATAGACTATGCCAATCTACTTGAGCTCAATTATTTTCTTATGCAAATTCAGCGAACTCAGGTTCTTTCACAAAGCACCATTTTATTAGCAGATAAAAAATTAAAAAAAAAAAAAAAAACAATAACAAATACTGCAAAGTGTAACATTTTCCGCATTTTTTGTGTTATAAAAACTTTAATATGCATTAGTTGTTTCTTGAATAGTTTTTAACACCAAATCGTTGTGTGAAATTCGCAAGCCGCGTGAGAAAAATGCAAAGTTCACAAGAAAACAAACAACAGCTGGCGGCGGCGGTGGGTGGCTGCTTGCTGGTCGTGATGGTGTGTGGCATTTGTGGCAGTTACAATACCATAGCACACACAACACGCCCGACACGCCAGCAGTTAAGTAAATAAATACTTAGACTTGTACATGTGTATGTATGTACAATGCAGTGAAGGTCATTCATTCCTCCAGACAAGTTGTGCAGCTTTGCAAGCCGTCGGCCGACATCACCTTTTGGCGAACTCACGGCTTACGTTATTTTTCCCTCCCAAACAGTTGCTGTCTTGCCGCAGATGTATGTGCGCGTATGTATGTATGTGTTTATAAATTTGTAAATTAGGAATGTTTTTTATTATTAGTAAATTAAAATAACAAAAAAAAAAATGATTTGCGTACATTGTTGCCGATGAGCGGACGGAGCGTTGACTTAGTTTCAATGTTGCCACAAAAATTAATTATGCTTTGAGCGACCAAAGATTTACACATATAAAAAGCAGGCATTTTCACTTAAAATAAATAAAGCTGTCTTACATACATACATATAGATAATACATAAGCTTCACTTGACTTGCTCGCGCTAGTCTGCGTCGAGTTGAGTAGTGCAGCTTTAGTGTCACTTCTGGTCATTCCTTCCTCTTTCGACATTTTCTTACGACGACCGCAGCAAATCGATTTACTTTCTTTCATTTAACTTTGTTTTTTTATTATTGCTGTTTTTGTGTTTATATTTTGATCAAGTAATTTTTAGTTAGCTTTTATTTTTGTTTTCCTTTCGTGTAACCTGTTACATTCTTTGAATACAATACACGTAATTCCACATTCCAGTATTTACTTTCTATTCCACCCTGTTGCCTTAAGTTGTGTGTAGGTGAAAGTGTTTGTATATTTTTATGGTTATATGTATATTTGTATTCGTATGAAATATTTGTTAACACCATCTTACGCAATGCTTCAAAATGTGTGAGGTAATGAAGAAGCGAATACAGAATGTCAAGATGAAATGTGAGAGAAAGATTGCTAGTGGCAGTTGATGTACGGGTAAGCAAGTGATGCTGAAAATGGATGGATAAAAATAAAGGCATATGAGTGGTCAGCGCTGAATATGATGTTACTCCACACATAAGCCAAAAAACTAGTGATCCAAAGTAAAAAATATCACATTTATCACTTCGTAAATAAAAAAGTCCAGGACAAATTATTTTTTATTGATAAACATTTTCAATGTTTTTGGGCCCCCATCTGCTCTATATACGTTTCTTATACTTCTAACCCTTTTGAAAAAAGTCAAATATAAACTGCTAAATGTTGATTTTGAGTTTTTTCTTAGGTAAATAACAAAAAAAGCCTTTAGTTAAATTTAAGGGGACAGATACCTGTAAACGGTCATATTTTCCCTGATTTTCATTAAAATTATTTAAAATGAAGAAGTCAATATTTTTTCTTTCAAAGTTGGCATACAGTTTATTTATACATTAAAATAATTTAAAAAAGTTTTTTTTTTATTTTAACCATTTAAAATGGCGGATGTGCACTCAATTCTTCCAGGGAGGTCGCAGCGGGGCTTCTCAATCGGCGGGCATTGTAGCATCAGCGTAAGTGACCTGAATACAAGAAAGGATTTTTTTGTTTGTTTATTAATGTCATAATTTCTATATGGATTAAAAAAAAGTGAATAAAAAAATTTGCGGTATAAAATCTTCAAAAAAAAAAATGAGTTTTGGGGCGAATTTTCCTACTAGTTTTGCTTCGAAAAAATTATTTCTTCGAAAAATTTTCGAAAACTTGTAAATTCACGTAGAAAGTTTTATCATAAAAAAACGTGTGGAAAATTTCAGGGAGATCGGTCAATGACTTTTCGAGTTATCATGTACACCAATTCGAAAAATATAGTTTTGAGAAAAACGCGTCTAAAGTCGGCAACGTAACTATACCTCTCCCAGTGCTCGAACGCAAAGAATAGAGTCATCACGGTTGACGATCTGTAATATAAGAAATACTTAAATTTACGTTATAATTTTTTTTGACATACTCTTATGCACATTTTACGAAAATAAAAAAATTGTTTTTTCGAAATTTTACAGGTATCTGTCCCCTTCAGTATATTTGGTACCAAACGATTTGTCTTATCGAATATCAAAAATATGTCATTTGTTGATAGTTTTGTTCTTTATCCAAGTTTTTTATTTCTCTAAATGCTAAAAGTCGACTTTTAACAGGAATTTTGTTTTTAATAAAATAAGCTCAGAAAATTTTTTTGAAACTTTTATTAAAAATCATAACCGTCTGGGCTTCTGCAAAAAACCTAACCTGAGATTTCCCAACGTTTTTTATCGGTACTTTTATTCTAATGCGTCCTTCTTCATTATTCTATTTGAAGGATCATATTGCGAAACAATGTTTAACAACTTCTATAAATTGTTTTACAAATTCTGTAACAAAATTTTCTTCTTTCAAACCCTTAAAAAATTCAGGGTTTGTCTCAGCTCACATAGAAGGTAAATGTTTTGAAAATTTTCTCACAATTTCTCACTTAGACTACAGTTACGATCTCCATCTAGACCAAAGCTGATCAAAACTCACACAATCATATTTTTCAATTTTGCCAGGGAAACCTGCTTATGCGTCTGGTGGAAACAGGATAAATAAAATTTTTAGATCTAAATTACTCTTTTATTACCGTTTTCTCTCCTCGAGTTGCTCGTCTGACGCGTTGTAGAGTTACACACAGTTGTAGGCAAAACTCTATGAAGTAATCCTAAACAAAGGAGTTAAATTCCAAATTTTGCTACTAGCAAAGCAACCCGAAGTATCATGTTAAAAACCTATTTTAAGCGTATAAATATGCCACTAAATTCCAATAAAGCTTTAAAATCCTCATAAGCCCAAGATCTGCTTTTAAATTTTATATACAGTGCGTTTGTAAATAAATCACAGGTATTGATTTACAAGTTTTGGCAATTTATGTGCTACTTATTTAATTTTAAAATTTTTTTATGAAAGTATAATTCATTGTTCTGCAAGAACCATATAAATGCAAATTTACCTTGTGCAAAGTAAAAAAAAATAATTTTCATAAAAATTTCAAATATTCATAAAAATTTCAAATATTTTAGTTAGAATTTTGGAAAAAATCTCGAGTACGCAGAGTTATACCTCTTTGAATTTGAATACCATCCAGTGCAAGTTTCAAGTGCCCTCTAATTTTTGGTAATTTTTTTGTTGAGGGTGCTGGGCTTTTTCCTCCATATACAAAAAATCGAGCATATCCATACTTTGTATGGAAGAAGAGGCATGACATTTTAGCGAAACAAATTGTCAAAAACAAACTCTATTTTGTAGTCACTTAAAACTTACACTTTTTTATGGCAAAACTCATTGAGCTATAAAACTGCATACCCATACATTTTTTTAAAATTCTATTAAAAAAGTGGAATATTTCAATGGCAGTTTTGAACAATTTTTTTAAATTTTTGAGCAAAGTTTGAAACTTTGCGTTATATGGTTTTAGTCAAGGCGCATTCATTAAGGTGGTGATGCTAGACCAAGAACAACATTTTGTACATAGAAATGTCGCGACAAAATAAAGTAGAAAAGAAAAAGAAAAGCACGAGCTATGTTACGAAGTCGACATGGAGTTGGAGCGAATGGAACGACTTTCCGTCATTTCATTGTATGCTGGCATCCGGATGTACACGGCGAAAGAAGAAAGCAAATCAGCTGGTTTACAGATACCACCTTTAAGAGATTCACATTGGTTTTTGTTGTACTATTAACCATATTTTTATACAAAAATTGTGGTGTGTTTGTAGATGAGAAAGAATCGTAAGGATACTGTTACGTATTGAGCTTATGGTCTTTATTAAAAAGTGAAACCAACACATATTACTCTTATATATGTAATGTGTGTGTAAAATGTTGGAATCCGCGGGACAATGCGTTCGATCGGTGTCTCAATTGCATCTGGCTACTCTCATACATGACACCCCTTAACACCCAGAGGCGGAGTAGAATAGTGGGGCCTGTCGGTCGCGCTTCGATCTGCGCAATTTTTCTGGTGTTGGCGAGGATGAGACGATAGGCTGTAGATTCGTTGATTGCCCTGGCGATTGAGTCTCCACAACGTGAATCAACTTCATCAGATGATTGGGTTTTGCTGATTTCGACGTCTTCGGTTGACAGTATTTCGTAGTCGGAATCTTCTGATGCCACCCGAGTACGAAGTTTGTCCTGATGTCGTTTGATGACCCTTGAGTCGTTCAACCGAACCTCATAAGATATCGGCGATCCATCTCGGCCTAGTCGAATGATTACGAACCCATACTGGACTGCCTGAAATGAAAGGTTTAGTACTGATCGGTGACTTTACCGTACACTATTTCGTGAGGTTGAATTTTGTCGAAATAAGTTTTTAGCTCACGATTGAGCAGTAGCTCTGCAGGCAAGCCGTTCGTTGTTGAGTGTGAGGTGGTGTGTTGGTTCAACAAATATCTAGCCAAGCTGACATCGATGTTCAAGTCAGGCTATGCTTTCTTCAAATAATTTTTGGTACCTTGAACCATTCGCTCCACCTGTCAGTTTGTAGAAGGATGGAAAGGCGCAGAACGAAGGGGGTCTAATTAGATTGTTCTCCACAAAATTCTTGAACTCCTCAGATATGAAAGCTGTTCCGTTGTCCGACACGAGCTCATCAGGTAGTCCATTCGTGGCGAATAACGACGGCCACTTCAATTTAGGGTAGGAGTGGATGAGTATGCCTCAAAATCGAAATCCACGTGCAGACGGGACCATGGACATTTTGAAGATTCCCAATTGTGCGTTGTTGTTTGGGCTTACTCGTTGCGATTTTGCTGACATGAACTGCATTTCTTCACAACGAGTTCGATTACCGCATCGATGTTCGGTCACCAAAATATAACTTCGAGCAACGGCCTTCATTTTGACGATGCCAGTATGTGGTGCATGCAGAGTTTCCAAAGTAGACTCTCGACGAGTAGACGGAATTACAGCGCGGTTTCCCCAAACTAGACATCCTCTTTTTGCACTGAGTTCGGTTCGACGGCAAAAGTATTGATACAGCTTATCGGAGCGGTTGATTTTGCTGGGCCACCCCCTTAACGCCCAGTTGAAAACTTTGGAGAGCTCCGGATCCTTAGAAGTTTGAGAGGCAATCAAATGTACGCTGACAACTGGTTTTGCCGATATTTCTACTATGCAAATGTCTTCGGCCGACGTAGGCTCTGCTACAGACAGCATTGAACAACGGCTCAAAAAGTCTGCATTGCCCATTCTAAGACCAGCGCGATGCACCAAATTGAAGTTGTACGCGCTGAGAAAAACTGATCGACGAAGCATTGAAGCATCGAAGTAGTATTGAGTAGGGCAAGTATTATCTTTCCCGCCCAGAATAAATTTATATAAATACGCCGTGAATGTGCACTTTGATATCCATTTAATTTTCGATACAGTGTCACAAAATAGTTGGGATTTCCGAAATTTATTTATTATGTCAAAGTATGCAAAGCTATGCAATTATTGTGAAATATTCTGGAATAGGCATTCACTTTAAAGTGTGCTGAAATTTGGTTAAAGAAATAAAGCTGAAATTTAATATTTTTTGGCGAAATATGTACGTCATCTGTTGCTGGCATGCGGAACAAAACACATATTTTATGGCTGCCCTGGTATTAGTTCGTCACTGATATTACTCAGACATACATATACACATATGTACCTGATGAAATACGAAAATACATAACTGCGAAATAGCATTTTTGGTATTGTGCTATTTGTTGAATTTTGATTAGTTTTTTTTTCTGGACTCATAAATTTATTAAGGTAATAAAATAACTAATTTCATTTCATTTTTGTTTTTTGCTTTTTTTTTTTTGGTTTTGGTTCGATCAGTAATTTCATTTCATTTAGATTTGATTTAATGAATTTTTCACTTACATTTTTTTATTGCTATCTTTTATCAAACATTCCTTTCCATAAAAATTCTTTGAGTTTTTTGTTCAATTTTATAACTGCCCTTTTTTTTAAATTTTTGCTTCTTTGGTTTTCATAGTGATGAAAAGCGCTAAAAGTACAACTGACTCAAAATAGTTGCTTAGTTAGTTGGAATAACGAGAATTACCCCCTGCTGTTCCTCGTGCAGCAATCAAGGGAGCTAATTAAAATCATTACATGATGACCTCTACCATACCCTAGGGCACTCCCACATTTATATTTTTACTTATGCATACATTATACATCGCAATCTTTCTATATCACTTTTCATGGTATGCCATAAAACCCGACAGGGTAAGTCCAGAAAAAAGGTAAATACGCTCAACTCGAGCTAGCAACATCTAAGAGATACTAAAAAACTGGTTTTGGAAAAGGTATTGGTACAAGTTGAGGGCACAAAAGGCCCTCAGTTCGAAGTGTAAACCTCCAATTATTCCATATTATTCTCCAGCTCGGCTACACAAAAAGCGGTCTGTCGTGGAAGCCACAATCGAAGCGACCAAACGGTCTAGTTGTATTATTCAGAATTGTATCAACTCTGTCACACAATACGAGTTGGATTCTCTTCAGATAGCTTTTGTTGCAACAACCAGTGATCCAACACTTCAAAATTACATATTATTTGCGTGGCCGCCTTGACGGTTTCGCTTAAAAAATTGTAACCGAATGAAAATATCTAAAGAAACTCCGTCGAAATCACGCAGTTCCACGAAATATTCTCTCTGGATATGAAAATATTTGAAAAATCTATCTCTATCGATGTTGCGCGAGCTAGCAAATGCCGGCATCTTATGGGGCGGTGCAAAAACAACAGCCCAGAACCGTGTACGATGGAAAAATCTTGTCGAGGCCCTATGCACCCGAGCGAAGTGAACAAAGATGTAGAAAAAAAATCTTTATGTGACTACTGTTCGATACACGGGTGGTGCAGGCTCCCAATCTTTTTCCATTCGTATTGATATCAGGAACTTAGCATCGTGCTTTCTTTTTCTTCTTTGTGCTTTGCAAAGCGAAGGAGTTGTTCTTCGTCCGAATTCATGTGCAAACCGAAATGGTATGAGAGATTTTTCTCTCCAAGAAGCTATCGCTGGACTGTATAAACAAAAAACCGCTATCTATGTGCTGCCCCTGAACTACTACTCGCCGCTGGACAGTCGCTGGATCACTTCCTGCTAGAATAGATTGACTTTTCCAGATCGCGCGATTGTATTGCCGATCCTTTAATCTCTGGCCTCGTAAACGCTTGTCTTGTCAATATATTTGTAGAGCAGAGACTAATTTACTTTTTTGATCCTGTTTAGACTGCTCTACTTACTCTCATAGCTTAGAGCTGATAAAGTGGTAAAGCCTAAGCTGCGTGTGATGCCTTTTTGAATCGATTTTGTTCTATGGATGTTGAAGTTTGGTCACCATAAAATCGAAAACTTTGCACTACAATAGCACACCTACGTCGTTGTTTAGGGCCTCCTACATTCAATATCAAATAAGATGATAAGATATTTTTCAAATTGATCGTAATGACTAAGCAGTATTCCTCCTTTAACACCTCGTTCCATCTCTCCACTGATGACCGCATACTGCCCACCGCTTCATTACTTTGGTTAGTTTCTTTATCGATTACCTCTCTTTGAATTCATACTGCGTCTCGGACAGATTGATACACAACTGATAAGCAGTGTGTACGTGTAATTATTGGAAATCAAAATCGAAATCGAAAGTGAAATTAAATGCATTTAATTTTTGTTTTTATTAAATCTCTTATTGTTTTCACAAATTGCTTGGCATTAAGGGCTCTAAAAATTTCCCTTTACATATTTGCCTACACAATATTTTCCTTTTGTTAATGTGACTTTTATGCTCTTAAGCGGTGTTACTTTTTCGGTGCAACAGTTCATTAGCATGCGTAGCATAGCATTATGCTATGCTAAGTGGCGGCACGCCAGCCACGGCTTGGCCGGAGTACATCGCATAAGCGTAAAGTTCAATAGAAATCGAATGAATTGAAGCCTAAAATAGATAGCAATGAAAATGGAATGTGTATATATGAATATATATATAACTACATATGTATCAATTTATGTGCTTATGGATGTTATAATAGTAAGCACATTAAGGTACGGCTGCGTGCCAAAGTCTGTAGTGAAATTAATAAATTGATCAGACTGAAAGTGAAGAGGGAAAGCCTTAGCTTTCTGCATTCAGAAGCTCATATAATAGTATCTATGTACTTGCATGGGTACGACTATGCAATATCCGGCTAAAAGTGCACACTTGTGGCCGTGGGTTGAGAATAAGTCACACAATAAGCTATTGAGTTATGAAATTAAATTTTCGCTTTGATTTTATTAAAATATGGGCATATATTTATGCAACAAGTCATGTAAGAATTTCCTAAATTCATTTATAAAGCTTTCTTTCTGAGTTACATGAACTACTTGTACATATGCACGTGTGTGAGTGCGGTAATGCGTAATGAACGTTTCCTTCTTTTAATGCTTAAGTAATAAATTCGTTCCTATTTAGTGTCATTTGGCTAGCAGGAGAAACTTTTTGAATAAAAAGAACAATAATTATTGTAATTGCAAATGTTATCCAAATGAACTTCTTCTTCTTGATTGGCGCGATGACCGCTTAAGCGATTTTGGCTGAGTTTAACAAAATGTTGGGCACACCAAGTGAAGCCAAATTCTTCTCTACCTGATCTATCTTCTCTACCTAATTCAACGCAGAGAAGGTCTTCCTCTTCCTCTGCTACCACCAGCTGGTACCGTATCGAATAGTTTCCGAGCTGGATCATCTGTCTTTTTTAGGGAGGGCATGACGTAATCAGCGTAGACGTTTCATCTTTATTCGCTGCGATATGTCTCTGTCGTCGTAAAGCTCATACAGCTCGTTGTTCCACCCTCTGCGAGACTCGCCATCGTCAACGTGCAAACGTCCCAAATCTTTCGCAGAATCTTTGTCTCAAACACTTCGAAGGACGGCTCTCATCGTTCAAGCTTCTACGCCATACGAGGTGCGTTCAAAAAGTATCGCGAATTTTGAATTTTCGCAGGTTATGTATATTCGAATATCGACTTTTTTGTGGCGATATGTTGGTACTCATGTCTCTCACTCATGCCGACGAGTTCGGCCATTTTGAATGTTCAGTTAATTGTTGACAGCTGCTTTGCTTGCACGTGTTTCGGTTCGTCTTCGATTGCAGGGGCGTTGTTCATCATGAGTTCTTGCCCCAGGGTAAAACGGTCAGGAATATTACCTGCAAATTATGCGCAGTTTGCGCGAAGAAATCCGCCAGAAACGCCCGAATTTGTGAAAGAACAAAAATTGGCTCTTGCATCACGATAACGCGACTTTTTGGCCAAAAACAAGACTCTAATGATGCCACAAGCACCGTATTCTTCAGATCTGGCTCCCTGTGATTTTTTCTTGTGCACTCTTGAAACTGAAGAGGCCCATGAAAGAACAACTCTACGCTACGATTGACGAGATAAAGACGGCATCGAAGGAGGAGCTGAACGAGATAAAAAAAAAATGATTTTTTGAAGTGCTTCGAAGATTGGAAAAAACCTTGGCACAAGTGCATAATATCTTATGGGGATTACTTTGAAGGAGACAAAATAGATATTAATGAATAAATAAATAATTAAAAAAAAAACACACACACAATTCACGATATTTTTTTAACACACCTCGTACCTTAGGAAGGGCTTGATGAGAGACTTGAAAAGTGTTAGTTTTGTTCGTCGGAAGAGGACTTTACTACTCAATTGCCTACTTAGTCCAAATATGTACTTCTTGGCAACAGGGGTTCTCCGTTGAATTTCAATTTTATTTATTTTAATTTGATAGCAAATTGTATTTTATTATATAAATCAAACTTAGAATTGGATGAGATAGTATCGTTGCTATAATAGTTTGCACTTTTACCTTCGATATTATATTATATACAATTTAATGTATCTTTTAAATAAAAAACTATATATTTTTTAGGATCAGCGCAGCTAATACCCGTACTTGTTGCCGGCGGTTCATCGTTCAGTGACAAAATGATCCAATAAACAAATCAGTTGTTCACTAATCTGCATAGCAACCATCTACACTACAATTTTAACCAAATTTACTGCCCCGGTGATCCGGCTGTCTGCCAATGCTATTATGCTCGTTCACCCCCAGACCCATACGCTTTGCTTCCAGCTTAGAAAAGGCAGAACTAACTGGGCGGTTGCATGCCTATGATATTAATATCATCGACATACGCTATCAGACTGAACGCTCTGAAATTTTCGGAGTCATTTATTATAATCGGCTACCCCACAAGCCCCCCACCACTAATTTTTTTTGCGCTTAGCTCAGTTGTACTTAAATTATTAATTTGACGGTAACTAATGGACCTCAAAGCGCTAATTCCGTTTTATTTAGAATTGCCTATCTAGAAGGTCGGGTTTTAGGGTCTTTTTTACAAAAATCTCTGACATGAGAAGCACTTTGGAATACAAATTCACAAACAAAAATACATTAAGAAACCCAGACTCATAACAAAAAAAAACCTAAATATACCAGTGCAATCAGTAACAAGGCAATAAACTTAAAAAGTAAAAAAGTAGTGAACTTTGTGTTGGGCAGTATCTTAGTATGTCAACGAATTCAGTAAAGAAATATTATTGAGAGGAACAATATTTAATATAACACTTATTAATGGAGCAGTCCAGCTACTTAGACCTACGGTGAAATACTTTATATAAATATAATGGTGATAAGGTAAAATACTGTGAGCCAAACAAATTTTTTGAATAAACTTTTCCCATCTTTTTTACAGAATTTGAATTTATCCCGCAAAATTTGGACTTCCAACCCTACGGCGACTTAGGTAGCCGAATGGGTTTGTGCGTGAGTACCATTCGGAATTCAGAGAGAGAGAACGTTGGTTCGAATCTCGGTGAAACACCAAAATTAAGATCAACATTTTTCTAATAGCGGTCGGCCCTCTGCATGCAATGGCAAACCTCCGAGTGTATTTCTGCCATGAAAAAGCTCCTCATAAAAATATCTGGCGTTCGGAGTTGGCTTGAAACTATAGGTTCTTCCATTTGTGGAACAACATCAAGATTATAATATAAGATTATAAATTTTAATTTTTAATTTTTTAAGATATTTTTTTTGAGATCATGGCGGTATATACAATACCTTTTACCTTTTAAATTTTGATATGAAAACTCTTCTTTAATTCTGTGCACTATTATATCTGCCCACTTTGAGTACTGCCATAAAATCTCATCTCAATTTGGGCCACTAAAACAAGGAAGGAAGCCGGTGTTGCTCTGTTACGAGTGCAGCAAAAAACCTGTTGTAATTTCGCTGGCAGCTGCCGCCACTAAGGCAAAAAAACAAAAACTCAAAGTGTTGCATGCAAGTGTTTATTTAGTCGTTCAAATACCTGGATAGTTGCATATGTAACAGAGTTGCCTGATAAAATAAGTTGATTTAAAATACAATTGAAATTTAATTGATTTAAAAATACAACTTTTGGTACACCCTGGTAAACTTAATGGCTCCAGGGAGAAACAAACAAACGACTCAACATAAATTTTGATTTTAGGATAAGTTTTGAAATACTGAAAGTCGCCGTGAAAAAAATGGCTTGTGTGTAACTGCCGTGCTCGAAACCCCCTCTAAAGTTGTGAGCCGAACATAATTATTGGTCCCTCCATTTCAAGCCAAACATCAAAGCGCACATCACAAATTGGAGAAGAATCTCCGTCAAGCACCAAATTGAGGTGTCAGCTATTGTACCTCAAATCAAAGAGCCTTGAAAAAAGTTTCCTTCTTGAGACAAAAACAGAGATATTGCATACTTTATGACCAAAAATGCCGAATATAGGACGAGAAATGTGAAAAATCCAAATATGACAAACAATTATATTTGCTAAGGTTTTCTAGGTTTATTTCACAGATTTTATCTCTTAGGTAACCCCACAGAGAAAAGTCCAAGTTTCGCTGAAACCATGTATGTGTACCGAAGGAAGGATGTTCTCTCATTATTGCTACAAAATAATCATTAAGCATGCGCCGATAAGAGACACCGTCCACACAAATTGCTTGCCCCCAACGATTTTCAAAAAAAATATGGCCCTATTATTCCATTACTTGATAATGCACACCAAACCGTCACTTTGAGACTGAGAAGTGGCTGCAAATGTTTTAATTGTGAGTTCTGTCCATTGGGATATCACTAATGGCAATTTGGCTTATTTACACTTTCATTTGAATGAAAATGGAAATTGCATTTTGAAAGTGTACAATAGTTTTTGTGAATTCCCATGGCAGTCGTTTCTTGCGGACTATCGTGCGTACTTGTAGCAACCCGTTTCCTACTTTGATTTTCTCTCCATGTCCGGCTGGGATCCAGTCATGTATTATTTGCCTCCGAGCTTGTTGTCTGGAACTTTCGCCCCCATGAACCAATCAAATCTTCACTTGAGACATTACGCAACCGTCGAATATCGACGTGGTGTTTGTCTTGATATATTTCCACAGTTTTATGCCGCCTTCGAACGACAGATGGTTTTTTATGAGAAGCTTATTCGTTGCAGAGGAGCCTGAGTTTAGGCTTTCTGAGTCCATTATAAGACTAAAGATGCTCAACTTCAAGGCCTATTATTGAATGAGTATTTAAACCGTGGTAACGGCAGGATCTTCTTTATCTTTACGTTTCATCGTAATCAAAGAAAAAATATTGTGCAATATGGGCTCGCACTGGTGAACTCAATTACTTTAAGTTTTTCATTTTCATCAGCCATAAGTCAGAAGTATTGATGAAATATTCAAGTTCTGGAATATAAAACGACTAATTATATAAGATTTAGTAGTACATTGAATTTTATATTTGATTGAAACAGAAAAGCGATCATAGAATCCTTAATGTACATCATGAGTAGTTTTTTTACACTGGCTCAAAGTGTCCAAATTAGGTTATACGCGTAAAAATTAGATCACTTTGACTTCTAAGAGATAACATATTATTATCAATTTAAGCATCATCATCGTTTCGAGTTTCAGCTCTGTGTGAGCTCCAGCTTGCTGAACAAAATGTTTCCTTTTTCTGATTCCTTACAGTGTTTTTACTTAGAGTTTCCTAATGTCATTCTCCAGTTCATCAATCCATCTTGATCTTGATTTGATCTTGCCCTTTGCTTTCGTCGTAAATGTTTTAGCGTCGATTATTTTTCGATGCGCTCTTGTTGGGTCCATTCTCGTAACATGACTGAGCCATCTGATTCTTAGAGTTTTGATGAAGCTCACAACATTCTCTTTTTTATTAGTTGATCCAGTTCATAGGTCCATCTTATGCGCCATTCACCATTGTTGCTTTTGACCGTAGCACAAAACTGGTCGGACTACAGATTTAAACATCGTAATTTTGCACGGTCTATTAAGGGGTCCCGATCATCTAGAATTTTCAAAACATCGATTTGTAATTTTTATACATCGAAAGTATAGGCTTTTAAAACATTTTTGTCAAATTTTTGGAAGGATACTCCCAGTATTTTCGATTCTACAGCCATTTCAGCAGGTAGAGACAGAATCGTCACGTGGCCACTCTAAAAACTTTAAACTCAATTATTTCAAAACTACTTTTTTCGACCTGGAGTTGTCAAAAAAAAAAACGATTCAACCGAATCATCTGAAATTTTAATATTTTGTTCACAGCATCAATGGCTATCGCCTTTACTAGAATCATATTATTACTTCAATTATTTCGTATTTTTAGATTAAAAAACTCGATTATTAGAGTGTCAGCAATTTTTAAAATTATTAAAATGAATTTTTTTTGTTTTCATTTTTGTATGTAAAAGAAGTTAAATAAAAAGCCAAGAAAATTCAAATATCGTTTTTGATTTTTTTGTTGTTAAATAAATTCCTGGAAATACCCCAAATTTTCGAGCTAGATCACCGGGATCCCTTAAGTAGCTTTGGTTTGAAGAGTTGGGAAGATAAGAAGTATGCTCTATTGGCTGTTTATATTCTTTTGTCGATTGTGATACCCCTTGAGCTTTCATGACTTAGTTTAAATCCCAAATATGTAAAAGTTATTACCGCCTAAAATTCATATGTTCCCATCAATGTAATACGGAGGGATAATTTTTGAGTAATATTTTAATCTCTTATCTTACCTTCTCACGTGTCAGTTTGACCACTTTTTAATAAAAGTCCGAAAGGTTCTTCTAAATAGCATATTTGGGGACTAGAATGCTCTGGGAAAATATTTATTATAACATTTTAGTGGTAGTTACCGAAGACACGAAAGCCGTTTGTTTATTCATAACTGAGAACCACAATTATTTATTTAGTACTCGTATATGAACAATATTTACTTTTTCTACAAAAGTAGTCAACTGATGGTGTACTTTTAGTAAAGGGTGGTTAAATTTTAAGAGCCGATGTTGAATGTAAACCACACCTAAACCTAAAGTTCTTTTTCCATTTTATTTAACATTTTTTAATTTCAGACTAACTCAATTTAAACCATCGAAAAATACACAATCAAGCAACGCGTTAAAGTTATTCAGGCTTATTATGAAAACGGGCGTTCAAATCAAAATGCATATCACGCACTTCGTGAAGAAAATCATCTTCAGTGATGAGGCACATTTTCACCTCAATGGATTCGTCAATACGCAGAATTGCCGCATTTGGGTGAATGATAATCCAAGAGTGATTGCCAATGATTGTCCACAAAGAGTGACTGTTTCGTGCGGTTTATGGGCCGGCGGCATCATTGGGCCGTATTTTTTCCAAAATGATGCCGCTCAGACAATTACTGTGAATAGTGTTCGCTATCGTGAGATGATAGTGAAGTTTTTATGCCTCGAATTGGAAGATATGGATGTGGACGATATGTGATTTCAACAGGACGGTGCCAGTTGTTACACAGCTAACGAAACAATGGATCTTTTGCGCGAACAATTTGATGACCGAATAATATCACGACGCGGCGATGTCAATTGGCCGCCAAGATCATGTTATTTAACTCCGCTGGATTTTTTTCTTTGGGGTTATTTGAAAGAAAAGGTATACGTAGATAAGCCAGCAACAATTCAAGAGCTGAAGGATGAGATAATTCGGCATATTAACGGCATAGAACCTCAATTATGCCTCAGCGTCATCGAAAATTTGGACTATCGGATGAAGGTGTGCCGCCGAGGCCGCAGCGGCCATTGGCCAATATTTTGCCATACCAGTATTATCATAATAAAGAGAAATGATAATAATTTTCTAAAAAAATTGTATTGTATTCACACCGGCCCTTGCAACTTAACCACCCTTTATTACAATATATGATAGCTTTTTTGCCCCAGAAATTGTATTGAATATTATTATTATGACGAATAAAAGTAGTCATAGTTTAGAATATTTTAAGAAACTGAAGTATTTTACTTCCTCCAATATTTTACAACCGTGAAAAGAAAACAATTGCAATAGTTGGCATCCTTGCGGCATTCATGCTCTCACAAATGTCTGCAAACTTCGTCGTTGGTTTTATTTATTTTCTCCTTTTATTCATTCCTGCCTATCTGGTCACCAGGAAGTGTTTATTACTGCTAGCCACACTACTTTCCTGCTAAGTCGATATGTTACAAATTTAATTACGCGTATATATGTATGTATGTATGTACGTTGCATAGCAACTTACATTCATATATGTACTTGTCCAGCTTGGGAAACTAAAAGAGCAACGCTCAGAAATATGTATTACATATACTCGTAGATATGTTTAGAGTGTGTCTGATATTTACATTTATGCAAGCCTACATTCCCATGCCGCCGGCTACTCTTCATACGCACATAAATGTCCAACATAACATAAAGTAGTATATGTACGTATGTATGTATGTTCTCTCATATATCTGTTTGCCCCAATCACACACCTTCTCTTGTACTAGCAGGCATGGATTTTGGACAGATGTTTTGGATTTTTGCCGCTACAACAGAGCGTTGTTGTGTTACGCAATTTTTTAGTTGGTCTAAGGCGATTTGAGTTGAGTTGAAATGTAGGTGACTAGTGTGGCTGGCGGTACAATTTATGTGAAGTGGTTATTTGGCGAGGATTAAGTGGAACTGCACATACTAAACTTATTTGTACATTGAATTGGCATATAAATTTGGTTCAAAAGAGGTTTTAACAAAAATTAAGAAAAAAAACAAGAAATCATCAGTCGAATTTTCAACTTATTTAGATATGCAAGTGATAATAATATGTGCTGGGTTATTACCTTGACAAACCGACAGTTTATTCCCAATTTTTATTTGGGTTGAGAAGGTTATGAAAATGAAATGATAATCTAATTTAAAATATTTTGATGAAAATACTAAAATAATATTGAGTTGAATTGTTTAAAAAGCACATGTTTAGCAAAAAAAAAAAAAAAAAAAAAATTGAGCGTAATAGAAGCCGAAATCTAGTTTAGTTTTCCCAGTGTATGTGCTAATGGAGCATACTTTGCATAATTCATACTGAAGTCCTTGAAGTATAAAATGGGAAATAATAACAAAGAGCCCTAGTTGCAGTAAGAAACTGAATAGCACGCAGAATAGGCAATCAATATTGCCATGCACCTTGTCAAACGCAAAAGGCAGAGAGAGTCTTCAAGGGACTTGAGGCTAATTAAAGGAGAAGCGAGTTATAGGGCGGAATGAGATCAGAAGCTTAAGATAATTTATGGTATTCAGCAGTACTCATCATCAGCGGCGCCATACCTATAGATTTTCTAGAGAGAAAACGAAGAGATCTATGGATCGTTAAAAAGGGAAAACGCTATAATGGATTACACAAGCGTCCGTATTATTACTACAAATAGCGCAAGAGCGCTGGGAGCCAGAAACGAATGGCAGATGGACATCCTGGTTTATACTAAACTTAGATAAAGGGGATGACATGCTGTGCGGTGACGTGGACTTCTGTTTGAAAAATGATCTCAAAGTCAAGCCTTACAAGATCTAAAAGGCGCATGATCTCACATCAAAGCAGCAACAACTCAGACTTGAGAGAGCGAAGGAGTTGCTTCGCTTGGCCGAAAGCGGTCAATTTTCAAATATTGTGTTTTCTGACGAGAAAATGTTTCAAACTAAGCAAATCGTGAACTATCAAAACGTCAGGGTTTATTTGGCTGACCGTTTATAAGCGAATTTGAGTCATCGATTGGCCACCAGGAGACAGCACCCGCCATAGGTAATTGTTTGGGCCGCTGTAACCGCAGATGGGTGCCCTCTAATCTTTTTCATCGAGTATTCTGGAGGTTGCTTTGAAGCCGTGGGCAGACAAACTTTTCGGTGGCAGACCATGGACGTTTCAACAGGACTCGGCACCGTCTCAAAAAGCTCGAGTGAATCGAGAATGGCTAAAAAACAACGTTCCGAACTTCATAACATCCACACAATGGCTCTCATATTCACCGGACGCGAATCCGATGGATTATTCTCTTTAGGCCATTTTGTAGAGCAAGGTCCGAACTAAAAGATTCACTAGTCTCGAGGCGCTGAAAAAAGCCATTATCCGCGAGTGGGTCAAAATACCTGCAAGTCACATTCGGACAGCTTGCGATTTGTTTCTGACCCGTCTCGAGACCATAGTCAAGGCAAATGGGGGTCATATCGAGGAAAAGGAAATCTATTCTGTATTATTCCGATTTTGTATTATTTTCACACGTTTGCTACTTTGAAATGAATAAAAGTTGTTTTCCAAACTAAATTTATAGTCTTTTTAATTAGTTACACTTCCAGTGTTGGATCCTGTATATTCCTACAAAGTTCTTAAAATCGGAGAATTAAAATGCGCTTTAGTAAGAATGGACAGTCAATCGCACCGCGTTCAATGTCAAAACGAATATGACCACGAGAGTGCAAGGGTTTTGAGTTAGTTAGCACTGTGAGACGAAACCGATTCAATGAAATGTAAAGGGTGTAGGGCAAATGGAATAAAAGTTGTTTTATTTTCATTCAAATTTCGTTATCTGGTAGTTAATGAATGGTCTCCAGTTGAAAGCAGCGTATTCTAACAGGGAGCGAACCAGTGAGGTTTCAAGGTTTAAGGCTCACTAAATTCTGAGCTGTGCCAGCGAATAAAAGGAAGCGTTGAATATGGCTTTGCAATAGGGGAGTTTAAAATAGGCATGGGAATTTAGAGTCAAAACTCACACCGAGATCGGAAATTTTAGCCACTATGCTTGGCCGAGAAACACCGGTTCACATAATGTTAAGCTGGGGAGAGGAAATGAGATTTAGTGAAAAGGGCAAGAAAAAACTTATATCTTTAAATGTAATTTGTTTTTATTACACCAGACACGTCATTAAAATGCGGCTGATGCTTGCAGAATCTAAAAGAAATTTAGATTATTTAAAATAGTTGGATATTTCAGTGGTAAAGATAACAAGTAGTAGGGGGCCTTAAATATTTCCTTGGATAATGCCAAGAGACACAAGAAAGAACTGGAAGAAGAACCACGACAGTGTGGCAAAAGATGTGATTTCATGTAAGACAGCAAAATGGAGCGAAACTCCAAACTAGGTGGTTTACATATGAATATTGTTTGGCTGGTTTTGTGAAATGTTTTAGAAAAATCATTATCAATTGCATTGGCCTCATTATCACAGAATAGTTAGGACCAAATAGCGGATCAGGCTTCGTTTACAAACTGCTCGGTTTTTTACTGATAAGACAAGTAGAAGCATGATTTGTAACGAGAGTGTGAAATTGTATATAAAACAGCCATGAATTGTAGTTATTAAAAAAGTGCTTCTTTTGAGTAAAATTATTATGGAATTCATCAAGACCGGATCATAAAAAAAGAAACAGTGAGAAGTATTGTATTATATTCGTCATAATGATGAGTTAAAACCAAACAAAAACAAAAAAAAAAAAACACAGCGACAGTCGACAAGGCGATTTAAAACAAAAAAGGTTGTTTGGCTACTTTCTTCCTATTTTTCGAGGCAGAGCACCAAATAAAGGATATTAAGTGAGAGAAATTTTTCAGCACAAAAGCAACACTACGACAATTTTTTGGCTCATAAACCTAATTTCATATGCCACAAAGTTCATCTTTTTAATTAGTGCCATTTTTTTCAAACTCGATATTTATCTGACATGAATCCTGGAAGCTTTTTCTGATTTCAACGGGTCATGTGTTGAAGAAGAAATCACAGCAGAGCTGAAAGTGGTAAAAAATCTGCCCACTAAAGGTGTCTTAGAAGATTCAAAGAAGCATGGAAATATGAGGTTAGCATGAAGATTACTTTGAAGAGAATGAAATGAATGTCTATGAATAATTGAAACATTTTTGTTTTGCCTACAACTTCTGTCCACTTTTTGAATATGACCCCATGAGTTTTATGTGTTAAAGTGAGCGTTAAAAATCCAGCAGCTTTGCAGTAAATTAGTCATAAAACTTAATATTAATACACTAAACCAAATTCATCGAAACGTTTCGCAAATAATAAATAAATGCTCCTATATGCTTAATTATGCAAAAAAAGAGAAATTAAATCTATCAAACACAATATAAAATTTGATTTATCACTTTTAACTCAAATTTTATTACACGCGCAATTTCACTGCCAAATTAGATATTAAAATTTTGTTTGAAATTCAACAAGGAAATGAAATGTGACGCGGTTGACAAGTGGAAATAATCGTAGTCGTTAACTGTTCGACCAGCCGTGCGGCATGACAAATGACACACAAACACACAAACATATAAACATACAGACATACAGACATACATTTTGCATTCGATATAAAGTGAACGACATGCGATTGATTAGCAATGCTCTGGAGGGGCGTAAACTAAAAGACAGTGGAGAGAAAGACTGGTCTGCATGCAGCTGTCGTAAATCGGTACGCAAAAATATGTAATTCAAATTGGCTGATGGATTTCAAAAAAGAAAACAAAATTCGATTACGTTCATTAAAAACGTGTTAGTGAGCAAATAAAATTACAGAAAGCGAAATTTTCGAATTGTTTTATTGCTATTTAATTCACCTTGCGCCATAAAAGCTTAAGTGTGCGTGCGCTGGTGTATGCGAAATATTCAAAACTAAAATGCAAAGCTTATGAGAAATTAACGTAGGTCAGAAACCTTTTCGTTTGATAATATATGCACATACATACATTTATAAACAGGTAAAAGGGCACTCAAAAATTTACTTACAGTCTTGCGCAAAAGTTTTTGGAATACTTTAATTTACTTTGTGTGGGTTACCGGGCAAGTCGTTCCAGATAATTGTGGACGTTATTATTTATTTTGTTTCTGATTTATTTGGTTATGTGATGTGATGTCCAAAACTTAAGCGTTTTCGAGGTATCCCAAAAAAAACCCACCGACAGCCGACAAGACGGTCAAAAAATTAGAGCTTTTTTGGCTGTTTTCATCCTTTTCTTCGAGGCAGAGCAGTAAGTAAAGGGTTTTAGGTGAGAGAAAGTATTCTGCGCAGAGGAACACACAATGTATTGCTCCTACATCTCCTTTCATAGGCCACAAAGTTCATTTAAAGAGTCTTTAAATATTTTTTTTCTTGGTACGTTCACTTTTTTAATTACATATTAGGTCGCGGATCTGAATTTTTTTTGCTTTTAGCTAAAGAGTGTGCCAATTAATGTAAATCATCAATAAGATTTGAATAAAGCCCTGGCAGTTAAAAATGGCTGGTTGATAAAATTTTGAGTTTACGATTTTATTTGTTACTTCACATCATTAACAAAAAAAAAATTTAACAAATAAAAAAAATGTTTTATGGAAACTATTCTACAGTTTATCTTATCTTTTGGATTATCATGATTGATTTCAGAACTTGCAGAAGACTTATTTTTTTAAAAAAAGGAAAATCCGGATTTTGTACTGTTTAATTCTTAATTTTTTTTAGATTTTCTCAGATTTTTAGGTCATCCTGAAGATTGGGGTTCAACGAAAATTCAAAGTTATATAAATTTTAGTGAAACAAATTAAATTTAGTGAAACGAAACAAATTAAGTTTTATTTTTTTTTTAATTATTTTGGTTGAAATGCATGGCTGAGCAAAAATTTGACTTAATCAATTCGACTACTTAAAAAAATCGGCCACAAAAAGGACTCTCTTTCAAAGGTGTTAAAATTATTTTTTACAATTCTCTTTTATCAGCTTTGCCATTCAGTTGGATGCAAAAACTCTTACATTTTCGGATACTATGATTTCTATGAATTTTTTCCCATCAATTTTCATTAATGTTTTAATTATGTCAATCAATTCAGAGTAAATTCTTTTAAATATAGTCGCAGGCCTGAAAAGTGGAAAAATATGGTAAAAATAATGAATGATTAATGATTTCCGACGTAGCCCAATCGTCCTACAGATGCTTTCCATTTCAATTCAACCGGGCTATTCGGGTCATGTTCTTCGATTTCGATGTAACTCAAATATGTTGCTCTCTGGTCAAAATAATGAGACATGTATTTTTTTGTTCGTCCGAAAAATTTTTTTTTCAAGATTTATCGACAATTTTGTTTTTCGGCTCAAAATCGATTTTTTTTAATTTATTGGGATTTGACAAAACAATTGTAAGTAAAATAGAGATAATTTTTTTACAATTTTTATCTGAAATTCTAATGCTGGATATACCTGTACTGGCAAGTTATTCAAAAACCCAACTTACCGATTTGAACCGATGGCATCATACGGAGTCGTTCTCAAAGATGGCACCATATTGAGTGCCCATATTGATTTTCAATAACGGACACGATTGAATCAGTTACAATATCACCGTACTTCTGGCCGTTCTTAATGGCATCACTGAAGTGGTCCATTTATATGGCAAGAAAAATAGTTCCAGTTGATTTAGCCCTTCTTGTGACACACGAATCCTTAAATTTTTCTCCTCAAATTCATCGAACGTAGAGTAAATTGTCGGCGCAGGGCCAATTAAGTTTGCTCTCATTTCACCACCCCACACTTTTCCATTGCGGCAAAGTCAAATTTCGATGCACTCCTGCCCATTCTGATCACTTGGATCGCGCTTGCTGTATAAGCAATGGTTTTTTGTCTGAAAGAAAATGCAAACTATTCAGCCGTTTTCGTACATTTCGCGCACTAACAGACACTGGGTGTTGTTTCTTAAAATCATTTGATTTTTCAGTAGCAGTTTTGAAACTATCTTTCATACTCGTTCTGTGTGTGAGGTTGTCTGTCCGGCCTTATATCTTCCTGCCGGTCCCCTTTCTGCTGGCATTATTCAAACGGTTTTCCAGGTATCTTTGTTTTAAGCAAATTTGTCACTGTATCATGGCTACATCTCACTCTTCCCGCAATTTCAGGACAAGATATCCTTTGGCTGTCTAAAGTAAAGATAGCGGCTTTAGTGTCGAGCGTCAAACGTTTGTATTACCCGACTTTTTGAGAACACAGCGCAAAATGCGTGAATACTGATTTGTAAATAAATCATTTTTCACAACATTTTCTACGATTATTTCAAAAATTGCTTTGCCTATTCAGATGCATAAACAGGATCCCGCCGAAAGTACCGTTTCGAGTACCGCTTGAATATACAAATGTCTCAAAATGTTAAGTGATACGGGGTACTTGGCCTGGGTATAGTAATAAACTGTACTTCTCAATGAGATTTTCTTAATGAATTTTCCATGAGATATTACGGATTTCAAAGATTTTCTTTCATATTATGTACTCTAACGAAATGGAGATCTTTTGACCAAATAATTGATAGGTTTATAAAAGTGTATCTCATATAGGCCTATTTGACATGATCTGCGAAAGATCTTTCGATTTTTCGAAAACCCTTTAGTGGCTTTGTTTTTAAAACAGTGCCTCAATCTGGCGCTAGAGACTGGCTAGATAGTGCTTTAACAACAACACAACTTACATACGTGTTCTTGGTTGTCCGCTTTTGGTAAAATCTTTCTTGATTATGCTCAAAAACACAACTGTTGTACAAAACTTCCAAAATCACCTCTGGCTGTAGGCTGTAAAATTCACAGATTACTTAAATTTTCTATAAAAAGCAAAGGTTGGACCTAATGTTTTCTATAGAACAAATTGTTTGGCGAGACTGGTTTCCTACAGATTTTTGCTTTAGAATTCAATTATCTTGATAAAAAATTTTAGCATCATACAAATTGTGTTACAATTTGACATTCCAGCTTATTTAGAACTGTAGGAATCTGCAATCTTTTGCGCAAGACTGTAATTATATAAATTATCTATATCTACACTGCATCAAAAAACTATAGCACAGCGACTTATTGAGAAGTTTTGCCAATTTATTAGTTTCTTATTTAATTTTAATACCTTTATATATACAAAAATATAGTTTATTTTCCTACAAAAACCATATAAATTAAAATTTCAAACTTTGTGAAATTAATAAAAAAATCGCAACATTTTTAACAAAATTTCTCACTTATTAATCAGCGCTTAAAAAACTTTTGCAATGCAGTTTTATAGCACATTGCATTTTTGATGTTTGAAGTAGTTCAAAAATCATTTAGATTTCGCATATTTTTTTCTTCTTTCTGATTACAGAGTTTCTAATGTAGATGAACAATATTTGAAGCTTTTATTAATTTGTACAAAGTTGCAGACTTCAATTTAGTTGTTTTTATAGGAGAGTGATTATATTTTCATAAAAAAGTTATTCAAATTACAAAAAAAAATTGGCATACCTTGTCTATGTATAAATCCTAGTGCGATATTTATTTAACGTAGTGTAACTTTGAGATTTTAGAAATAACAAAAAATAAAAATATAAAAATACTCAGCATGGAAAGAAAGCGAAAATTTTCTAAAAATTAATTTCAAGTGCGTGCGTATTGTTTTTGAATTGTCTACTTGCTTCTGTTGATTCGGAAGATAATAGCATCTTTCATTTGTAAATTTCATTGAGTAAAACTTTTGTTGGCAAATTGTGTAGTTGTTATTTTAATTTGATTTGGTCAAAAACTTTTATTTAAAATGGATTACGTTGCTTTGATCTTTCATTGATTTCAATTCAATTTTGTTGCCTGAGTCTTTTGTCAATTCAAAATGAAGTTCGTTGCTTCTGTCTTTCGATTTACCGTACAGCAGCACTATTTTGAATTTTTCGCTGCTGTCAATTGAATTTATGTGCGAACTCTGCATTTCCGACTCGTCTTTGCAACTCATCGATCATTTAGCGCTTGCGGTTCCACTTGTTTTTTTTTTGCTTGTTTTTGTTTTTGTTTTCGTTTACAAAATTTATTAACAATCCGAATGTAACGCCATGACAGTTTGACAATATTAATATATCGTTAACATTGATTTGTGTGTGAAGCTTTTTGAGCTTCAGTATTGCAGAGAAATGTTTATTTCAACGCTTTCATGCGCACTCTTTAGAAGCTGTAAATAATTTTGGTTAGTGTCTAATGCTTAAAAACAATTTACATATTTGTACTTTCTGAAAGAAAAAGGAAATGCCGAGTTGTATGAGTAATTGCGCTCTCATTACATGCATCGAATTAGATGTGAACTATTTAAGTGTTATCCGAATTACCGAGTAACTGATGAACTGCCGCTTATAGGATATTTGAACAAACTTGGAAATTTGTTAGGGTCTGTAGGGGTGATGTGTAGAATTGGGAAATGTGTAAAGTTGCTGGTTTACGTTATCGACATTTAACAGAATCGAAAATTGGTACCAGTTTCTATTGGCTTAAATTGTTTTTTGTATTTTTTTTGTATGAAAATCCACAAATTATTACAAACAATTATGATTTCAAAATCCCGAAAATGGAGAGCTTTAGAATTTTCCTTCACCTACTTGAAACAATTACTACGTATTTCATGATTTTATGATTTAAAATTTGTATTTTTCTTGAATAATGCAAAAATAACACAAGGCTGCTTTATGGTCCCGTATGTATTGATCTGAGACATTAACTCTAAGTAAAGGAACTAAGACTAACTGAAGACTAACGGCGTTCATATTTTCTCACGTAAAGGTAGTACCACTTTTTGGTGTAACTTTTTTATAGTTGGTTTATGTTTGTTAATTTATTCAATGGGTACTATGATAGTAAAAAAAGTTTGTCATAATACTGTTTTTATAAGAATTTGTTGCCCAAAAACGTTAGGAAAATTTGTTATAGAAACAGTTTGGTTGAAAGGAAGGCCTTTATATTAGTAACGACTTACTCAAAATGCAAATAATTTTTCCACAAGAATCCCAGAAAAATGCGAATGGGACAAAGTTAAGGGCCTTGACTTAGGGTTAGAGGCTATCTTCGCTAACGGATCAAGATGAAATAATATGGTCGGTAGTGACATCCACTCAAAAGTGCTGCAACTGAACTTAAGCGTTCAGTCAGTTAGCCAACTGAGTACTGCAAGCGTCATTCAAGCTGAGTTAATTGCTATGCGTTATGGGTCAGAGGACTCGTCCGCTGTAGAACAACCGATCACTATTGATTCTGGCAGTCAAGCTACCTAAGAATCTCAACAGTGCTGCATCTAAAGTGGCAATCGAATTTAGAGCTATTATGAATGAGCTGACTAAGAGGTACACCACAAACTTTATCGAGGTCGCTGGATATAGATACATTTTAGGAGATTGTATTGCGAATGAGCTGGCAAAGAGGTGAACTGATCTTAAATCAGTCAATTCTGTCGAAAATGTGGGCAACCCTTTACTCTCCATCAGGTCGGTCTATATCGCATAGGCCAACAGTAGATGAACCACGGAACCCAATTGTGAGGTAACTAGACAGGTCTGGCCAAGAGATAATGAAAAAAAGACTAAATCCCTCATCAATCTAGACCTGCCTTCCATCAGTACAGTAGTTGGTATTACCATCGGGTATTGTCTAATGGACATGCATGAGAAACATATGGGGTTTCTTTCAAATAATCTCAATTTTGTCACAGCTGCAGGAACGAGGAGGAGCTATTAAAACTTCGTGTGCTACTGTCAGGACGCGATATCGTTGTCTAAACTATTAATATTTTTGATCTCTAGTAGGCCCGGAACCTCCGCTTATAATATTTCATCGCTAAGTATACAATGAATAAAATGTTATTATAAAATGAGCTTCCAGGTCTAAGTAAGCTTCTGCACATCTTTATGGACAGTAGCAAACACCGTAATCTAACCTACTTCAAATATGATCAAGAATATATAGCAGTGCTATCTCTTTGGCAGCATACCGTCATATGGCATACTGGCTATCATGACGTAAAGAAGTTCCAGAAAATGAGGAATCAAATGAGTGCACGAAAAAAATTCTGATGCGGGATTTGGGGCAAGCATACAAATCTTTCTGGGTTTCCTCTTTTCAGATACTTAGAAAAAGGTTAGAGCAGCTGCCAGCTTAATGCCGACTAACTGAGAGTGCTGCTGAGTTTCCCATATACTTGGACCAATAATCGATATACCAGGAATGCTGAGCTAGCTGAGGTACTTAAAAATGAGAAGAGATGCTAACTGGTTGTTGAACTCAATGGCCGCCAAATTCAGAATGCGCATAAAGATTACTATCGAAATTTTAGAGGTAAAGAAGATTTAGAGCTTATTCAGCATTTCCTGAGCAAATACGTTTACTTCTTCGAAAATGTGCAAAGATCACCTAAAGCTCGGGATTTACTACTGGCGAAATCTTTCTTACGTACTGCAATGGGTCTGTGCGGTAACGGCCATTCACTTTTATGTGCCTCCTTTCCGTTAATAGTGTTGTGCTTATCTTGAGCACTGCTTTGCGACTAGAAATACAAAGTTGCTGTATGCTTACTTACTATGTCTTTAAGTAAGTATTTACTTATACTTGCAATACGATATTATTTCAAAATCATTATCTTCCTTTTATTGCTTGACCATTTTTTTAATTTTCTTCTTCTTCTTGCAAACACTGAATTCCGCAACATTTCCTTATTTACAAAACTATTTCAAAATTCTTACTTTTTTCAAATCTTACCCACATATTTGCCCAAAACCCATTTTTTTATATTTTTTAGCCGCCTTCTCGTGATCACCTAATTCGCTTCACTGTTGTTGCAATTGGTAGTCCAAATAAGTAAATCAAAATCATTGCATGATTTTTCTTTTATTTATATTTTTTTTCGCTTTGATTTTATGTCAAAATATTGCAAGTACCGCTCTGTCTACTTCGTCAGCTGTTAGCCACTCTGTCAACTTGTTGTCTTCATTCGAATTGCACTCCAGTTTAGTTGAATGAATTTATTTCTATTGCGCTCGTGTATTTATGGTTTCTGGTTATATTTTGTGTATGTGTGTGTTTGTGAGTGCTTTAATTTGATATGTTAAAAATACTAATTTTTAAGTGTAGTGAGTCGGCTGGAAAAGTAACTTGCTAGAGCATCCATTCCTATCAACTGTTGAGGAAAAATTTATTTTGGGTGTTTTGTGTTTTTTGGTTCTGTTATTTCCAATGCCGCAGTGTTTCAATGAAAACCCGTTAAGGAACGAGTTGTGCCCCAAATAGTATAATGTGGATATAGCGAACTAACAGATTTTGTTACTGAAATATTGTATTTTATAATAAAAACCGATGCATAGGTTTACATTTTTAATGCGTTGAGACACTGAAATAGTTTGGAACAAAGAAAACTTTCTTTGTAGCCTTGCCGGTATATACGAGGTGCAAAGGGAGGCGAATTTGTGGTTCCGGGCTCGTATGACATTGAAAATACAATACATATTTTTAAATAGATATTAGATAAATTATGTTAATCAAATATGATTGCCGCTTAACGCAATATAAGTACAAGTACACATGGGTCAGTTGGGCCATTGTAATACCATTTCAGAGAAAGTCCTTACTTTGCCTTTGAAATATATACCATTGCAATTGAGTCAATTGAGTGCCGCAAGTGTTGTAAATGTTCGTTAAGTACTTAGGTGACGATGTCACATCTTAAAAGTAACCTCTGCTATATATGGAAAAATATATTATATATTTTTTTTTTTTTTTTGTAAGTATTTTATTTGCAATCTATCTTAAAATAATGATATTCAGCAAATTAGGTCTTATTATCTAATAGCAGCGGTAGTATTTGCACAAATGCAAAACTACTTATAAAATTACGATATTTATTCTAATATTTGATCTTAAATGTATTAAATTTCAATTGTACTAATGAGTTGCTTATCTTAATATAGGAACTTATGTATTTTGTTTTTTATTTAGTGTTGATTAAATAATTTAATTCAGGAAAATTAGAGAAATGGCAAGTCTAAGATATGATTACGCTTCAGTCGTATTGTTTCATTACTTGAGTCTAATAAGCACATAGCATTCGTATTTACATGGTTTGACAGCCGTGCAAGATATCTGTTAGAAAAGTTTGGAATTTCACTCTTTACAAATGAGATATCTAAGTCCTTATGTATTGCTTCATTTGTGACGAACCAAGGGGCGTTAACAAGTGCACGCAAAGTTTTTGATTGGTAGCGTTGCAGGATTTCTATATTCGATTTGCTAGCAGTTCCCCAAAGCTGTATACCGTAGGTCCATACAGGCTTTAAAATAGCTTTATATAGTCTTATTTTGTTTTCAAAACTAAGCTGAGATTTACGACCAAGCAGCTAGTGCATTCGCTTGGTTTTATTTTTAAGCTGCTCTTGTTTGGCCTTAATATGGGATTTCCAAGTAAGGCGTCGATCTAAATGCATTCCTAAATATGTCACCTTGGTATTCATTGGTATTACAGCATTATTTAAAAATATTCTAGGGCAGTTATCTTTTCTTAACGTAAAGGTGACATGGGTAGACTTGTCGGAGTTAACTTTGATCCTCCATTTATCAAGCCAAATTTCTAATATATTTAATTGGTTTTGCAGCAAAGAGGATGCTGTTGCAGGTGAATCGCTAGAAGCTATGAAGGCTGTATCGTCAGCGTAAGTAGCCACTTCAACTTCTTTGACACATTTATTCTCTTATTAGTCTAGACATTATAAAGGGTGCTTAAGTTTTAAGGGACGGTGTTGATTTTGAATAAAATACAATTTTTTTAAGAAATTATTGTCATTTCTCCTTATTATGATAATATTAATATAGTTCAATTACGTATGGAACAAAATATCGGCCAAATGGCCGCCACGGCCTCGACGGCACACCTCCATCCAATGGTTCAAATTTTCGATGACGCTGAGGCATAATTGTGGTTCTATGCCGTTAATATGCCGAATTATCTCATCCTTCAGCTCTTGAATTGTTGCTGGCTTATCGACGTATACCTTTTCTTTCAAATAACCCCAAAGAAAGAAGTCCAGCGGAGCTAAATAACATGATCTTGGCGGCCAATTGACATCGCCGCGTCGTGATATTATTCGGTCATCAAATTGTTCGCGCAAAAGATCCATTGTTTCGTTAGCTGTGTAACAACTGGCACCGTCCTGTTGAAATCACATATCGTCCACATCCATATCTTCCAATTCGGGGCATAAAAACTTCACTATCATCTCACGATAGCGAACACTATTCACAGTAACTGCCTGAGCGGCATCATTTTGGAAAAAATACGGCCCAATGATGCTACCGGCCCATAAACCGCACCAAACAGTCACTCTTTGTGGGTGCATTGGTTGTTCTGCAATCACTCTTGGATTATCATTCACCCAAATGCGGCAATTCTGCTTATTGACGAATCCACTGAGGTGAAAATGTGCCTCATCACTGAAGATGATTTTCTTCACGAAGTGCGTGCTATGCATTTTGATTTGAACGCCCATTTTCATAATAAGCCTGAATAACTTTAACGCGTTGCCCGATTGTGTATATTTCCATGGTTCAAATTGAGTTGATCTGAGATTGAAAAATGTCAAATGAAATGCAGAAAAAAACTTACAGTCTAGCCGTCAAGCCGACTCCGAACGGCAGATATTTTTTTATGAGGAGCTTTTTCATGGCAGAAATACACTCGAAGGTTTGCCATTGCCTGCCGAGGGGCGACCGCTATTAGAAACACCGTTTTCTTTATTTTGATCTTTCACCGAGATTCGAACCTACGTTCTCTCTGTGAATTCCGAATGGTAATTACGCACCAACCCTTTCGGCTACGGCGGCCGCCACCATAAGTTAAAAATTCAAACGCTTCTTCCATGATCAAAATTCATTCTTGTATTTTATTTTTACGTATGTGGCAATGATTAAAAAGAAATACAATTTTTGGTTTTACAATTTTTTGGCCCCCAAGCCCATTTGACTTTTCCAAAGTAGACAAAAAGGCAGAAGTCAAAGCTACTGACTCGATAATCAGTATAAAATCCCATTCAAGATTTTAGCGGAACCGTTGGCTGATCTCACATAGATCAGAACTGGTCTCTAGTGCTCTGAAAGAAGCGCTTAAAATACCTTTACTTACAATGCAACTGATTCAAAAGATTAAGTACTCGTAGATTGCTAACTCTCTGATTCACGATATTCCTCAATGAAGATATTGCAATGAAGGAAACGCAGGGCCATTAAGATCTAAGGATTATTACAAAATTGTAGGTGAGGTGATGGAACTGAAGTTCTTTCCTACGTTCGTTTGGTTCCATTATTTTCTAAATGGGGAATGACAACGCAGTTCGAGCTGCAGTTCATTGCTGCGACTACAGTGGTCAAACGACCGACGTGGGTATATTTTCAAGATCTTTGCTAGTGCAACTGTGTTGAACATAAACCCATATATTTATATATTTATAAGGAATCAACAATAGCCGTGCATAGTGCTCCAGTATGTATCCAGTTCCCTGGCTTGCGTTCTGTTGTTCACCATATTAAGATAGCATAGTCTTATAATAGCAACGATATATCTATATAACATGAAATATGATCATAGTTATTAACTAATAGTAAACCGTTCTTTAAACAATTGATGGTTAAAAAAGTTTCGAAATTTTCAAGTCCGCAATTATCAGTTTTATTTCGGATTTTAGCATCGTAATTATGGCCAAAGTCTATTTTTTACTACAATTACTATTTCAAAGACTCCTATCTTGAGATATTGTGTCGACTGTTTTTTAGGCAGGCAGTCATCCGGATTTATGATTAAAATTTTTGTTTTTTGCATTTGATGTGTAAAAAGCTTAAATCAATAAAATAAGTTTCAATATGAAAAAAACTTGAGAAAAAAGAGAAAACTTTTAATTAAAAATATTTCAGAATATATCTCAATGGAAAAATTAAGACAATCCTTTTCGGTAATAAAAGAGTAGTCCTTTTATTTAGAAATCCAAATAGCCATGGCATTAGGTGACATAAACCGAAGAGGAGCAAAACTGAACCCCGAATTTCAAGCGAAAAGTTGCCATCATTACGAGCAAAATCTGGATTAAAAAATTCAAGAGCAGCCAATTTGGACACATCTTGACGTCAAGAAAAAGAACTGAAGGTATGCTTAAACTCGATATCTCACACTTTCCTTTTCTGTGAAGCACAAGCCTGAACAATCAGCGTAAAAGATTTTAATTTCGACTTATACTCGTTTCAATGCCAAGTAAACATTTTATAAAGAAATTTGTCCAAGCAATCGAAATATTTCAAAGAGTTCCGGAACTTATCGTCTAAAAACTAACTCCTAGACAGTTAGCTTTGGGATCATTTTCTTAGATGATCAATATAATGGAATTTACTAGCCGAGCCAATAAATTATTTATACTTTTAAATTGCACTTTCATCCATTTTGGATTTCTCAACTGCCAGATAAACAGAAACTAGCTTGGTCTGAAAAGGGCTCCTTTATGTGCAACAGAAGTCCATTGTAATGCAGCGAAGAAGATTTTCTCAGACCAGGCTTTGTACCTCCCTCGTAATATATTTGCGAAAATACACAATCAGCATGTTGAAAAAAGAACTATCCACATCTTCAATGAAATGATTACTGCATGAACTCTATCGTTGCCTATTATCTACAGCTTTCATAGAAAAGAGGAAAAGTAAGAGTCGGTAAGATAAGCCCAAAGTTTGTCGATCGTTTTTCTGTAGGCCTGTTTGGCATAGAAAGCTTCTCTAATGTTTTTCCTCACATCAATAACAGGTTAATATCTCGAACGGGGTTGTATGTGACTGCCAGCCGGTAGAATCCGGGCTCTAAACCCACTGTGAAAATGAATCATCAATATGATGAGAAGGTTTTTTCTATTAGCTCCTCATAAACAATTTTCTCCCTTTCGGAGCCGTCATGAAACTTTAGAATAACGCGCATCACAACACCCAACAACAGATTATATATACATATGTATATATGTATATATGACATGTAAGGATATATACATTTATATACAAGTAGCCTCTCTAGAATGACCACCAAATAATTCGGGTTAATTTAGGGGTCAGTTCGGGATATCTTATTTTAAGAGGAAACCAACTCGGATTATTGTACCCTTTATAAATGCCATAGAACTTAATCTATATTTTTTTGTGCTCTTATTTACACTGGAAAACCTTTGTTGGCTATTTGCAGCTCTCCTTTGGTATCACTTCGAGTATTTCGCTCATCATGGTGGCATGTGCCGTCAACTTCGAGCCAACCACATTCATTTGCATCGAAATTGTATTAACCAGTATGTGCCACATCAAAGATATAGCCGATCAAAATATACATAGCTTGTTTGAGGTATGCCTTGCATGCTTTTCCTGATCAAAGCGCCCTTCTCCATTTTTGTCATCAAGCAATCGATTGCCAATCGTGTCATACATATAAGTGGATTAGCTTTCGCAAACTGAATCATTTATTTATGTTAAATAACACTCCCGTGACATTTTAGTAGGCTTTGCAATACAAGTTCATCCTTTTACCTGGTTTTCTTATGCAGACTACCCTTGGCACTACCCCCCATGGGGCCCACTGAAGAAATAATTCCAATTTATAAGCGCTCCTGAAATCCATAAGCAACAGTACTTGTGTAAATTCCTAAATTTGATCTGAAGCTTTGAAATTAAGCAAAGTGAACACTACTCAAGGATAACCAAACGCCCGACAAACAAATAGTGAACTCTCCAATACTTCCTTCGCCTCTGTTTTTCCAACTCTTTCTTTCCTTCTTTTTTTTGTTTTTATATTTATTTCTTTATTTTTTATTTTCCCGCTTCGCTATCACTCCATAAACATATATCAGTAGGTGAGCTAGTGAGCTTTGCGAATACCACAAACATAGTTGAAATTGTTGCTACTGCAGCTGCTACTCTGTAGTTGCTACAACTTTCGAACCAGATCTATGCAATGATTTTCCACTCAACGCATTGATTTTGAACACCACTGCCAATTTCGCAAATCCTCACATACATTTTCGGAAAGAGCCTCTTTTTAACCGAATTTTCAAAGCCGCTTTAATGAAAAATTTTTCAGATTTCGTTCCTTTTGCGTCCATTGCGCCAGGTGTTTGAAGTTTTAATGAATACGTACGAGTATTTGCTGTTCATAGGCATAAAAATGCCTCCACCTGTTTTTTATTTTTAAATTTTTATAACCAATTTTTTTATTACTCTTAATTTTTCGTGTGCGCTCAAGTGCCGGTTGTGTAATGCTGAGAAATCATTATTTCACGCTCGCGCATATGTCAATACGAATCTGCAATTTACGCATGTCGCATATAATGTCACTTTTAACGGGTTTGTTTTTGTTTTTGATTTACTAAAAAAAATTTTATTTACATTTTTTGTTTTTATTATTATTATCTTGTAATTTGGGCGGTAAGTACTGTTTTGGTTTATGACTTTGGCCAGTAACAAACAACTCACCACACAATTTTTATAAGGAGAGAGTGGTGTACTGTAATTAAATTTATATTACGAACAGTGCGTAATTTTTTATAGGGTAAAACTGAAAATATTTTTTTATCAAGTGGAACGAAAGAGGCGTAATATTCACTAATTCGACTTTAAACGTCAATATGCCAAAACGCATTTACATATATACGTCATATGGCTTATTTGCAATGTAATATTACAATTACAAGTTATCATAATTATGCTAGAATTATAACTAAATCACATTGCCAATAAAAATTGTTGACCAGTTTCAAAGGTCAAATTTTGTTACAGAGAAAAGTTTCGAAAGAATTATAAAGAGTGAAGCTCTCTATTAATTATGTATTACAACTTCATACATTTGGGATGCAGAACGCAAAACAAAAAAAAAAATTGAGCACAACCTCGCACGAGACCAATACGCGCAGTAGCTTAATGCGGAAAAAGTATTGTTGCTGTTGTTGTTGCAGTTCAGCAAACCCTTCCAGTACTGTGTAGTCAGTGGGCGTCATCGGCCATCTCAGCTAACGGTAGGGCCAGGAAACATGTTTCAACGGGCTGAGTTCAATGGGATAAGTGGGTTTAAAGTGGCATGCGAATAGGTGGCTAGGAGTCTCTGTCATACTGGTTGATATTCATGTAAGACCAAAAACATCACATGCATCCAATAGATCAGATGGATGGGGCCTGAACAGACGACCATTGAACCTTGCTACAGTTGCCATGTATAATTCAAATATGTTATCGGTTTTAAGATTAAAGAATTACCTCACCACGAAGTAATTTCGTTCTTTCTGGTAAACGGGCATGTATTAACAGTCATTTTTCAACATCTCGCTCATTTGCAGCCACACCCCAGTAGAAAAGAGGGACCACACGATTAAAAAATATTTCTATAAGCTTCTGGAATGCTCTTAAGGACACTGCTTCCGCCACGATAGAAAAATGTGCTTAACGACCTCAAAGTCATGGTGGGTAAGAAAGAGATTTTTGTCGTACTGTTGGAAATTTCAGCAAATACTGGACTGAGACTGATTGATTTAGCCAGGGCCCGAAACAAGAGTCTGCAACACAAAGTTTTCGTATCAAAATACGTGGTTATCATTTCATTGGAAATCGCGAAACCAGATGAATCGTGTTGCTATAGATCGACATTTTAAAAATAAATATAATTTAAATGTACTCGCGGCCTCGGTAGTATAGCTTAAGTGCACTAGCTTGCCATCCCAGAGATTGCGGGTTCCACGTAAAGCACGGTCCTCGCACTTTGCCAAACTTATCTACTTTCCTAGTTTCTCGTAAAATAAAATAAAAAAATATAAAAAATAATAAAAATAATTTCATTCCTCAACCCCAACAACCTTATCCTTCCAATCCTTACTCCCGCACAAAAACTCAGAGCATTACTTGCATTCTGGCAGCTAGAATAAGCAAAAAACAAAAGAAATAAACACAGTTACACATTGCAACAGCGGCGCCAGCAAGAGGAAGCGGGCAATCGCGGTAATAGCGCAGACACACCAAATTTAGCGAAGTTCTCAACCATCTGTGTGGTCCTTCTGCTAAAAAAATGTGACACACAGATGGCGCTTCAAGCAGTAAGAAGGCGTTGCTCTTAAACAACGTCAGGTGGGCATTCCCACTACTTAGGACTGGTAGCGGCAGGCTAATCACCTACCCTGTCAGAAATCAAATAGATTAACAAAACCAACGCAAGACTGAGTCTTGTCGAGGCCCTATGCTCCCGAGCGGAGTGAACAAGGAAAAGAAAAGATATACTCGCAAACTGAAGATCCCAAATCAAATCAATAATTGCCTAATTGTAGCCGGGTTCTTCACACCCCGCCGTCCAGTAAACATAATAAAACAACAATCGCAACAGACAGCCAGCAAATTCCTCACTCAACTTTTACTCCCACTTTCAGAGAACACTGAATACCGTTTCCTGCGAACAATGGAGCCATTGCGAACTTCCGGCGAAGTAGAAATCGTTTTTGGGCGGGCCCGATAAAACAACTGACACAGTGAGGAAACAAACTGCCGAGGAATGGCAAAATGCTGCGCATAGGTTCATGCTGCGGTCAGACAAAACAGAAGTCAAACAGGAAAACTACCAGGTATTGAGAAAGTCAAAGAGGCGTATTATCAGAAAAATTAAACGAGAGTTTGAAATAAATTCTTGATATGCTAATATGGCTAATTTTTTTACTGAAAAAGAGCGAGCGGACGCTCTTCATGAGCCAATTTAAATTGGCCTAATAAATGATTGGATGGTGATCATTTAAATGTAAGTAACTTTTAGAAACGATCAATTTTTCCATATCCCTTAAATTTAATCCAATATTAATCATTTGGCAGTCACTCGAATTGTAAAACTAACTTTTCACGTGCGGGCATGCACCTTAATTGAGGAAATTAAGTTTTTAATTGAGCTATCGGCTTTCGTGTTCACACACACGCAGTTAAGCTAACCCAATTAGTATTTCATTGCTGAATATATTTTGATCTGTTTGTTCGTTGAAATAGCAAAATTGAGAGAAATTTAGCATTAAAAGAAAATTAAGAGAGGTCATCTGCATCTCAACAGAGGTCATCTGCATCTCAGAGCAACAACTGATTGGACAAGTATGTGAATTCATGTGAAATGATCCTGAAGAATTTTCTTGGCGAACCACCCCCGTGACGTGGGAACCAAAGTTCCTCTAACAATTTTGTTTTTCACCACAGTTATTGGTCAAACCTAGTCAAATATCATCCTTGATGTCAAGGAATGTCTCATTTATTTTTTATTTCTCTTCTTCGTTCATCCTAAAAAAAAATTGAAATTTTACATGGCTTAATTATTAGTACATCATAAAAAGTATGAGTACCGGTCTGTTAGACTTTAAAATTAAATTAATCTTTTAGAGAGTTTAGGTTAGGTTAGCCTGGTCGGCAATAAGCCACGCATAGACCTTTTGGTCCCTAGAGATACGAGATGGTGACCGACCTCTATGAATACCGAAAGTAGACATCATGTACGATGTCAGCGCTTTTGAGACGTCCTCCAGACCCTCAAAAAGTGGGGCTCCCAGGTATTTTAGTCGCGTCCTTAATAATGCATTAATCTGCATTTCCTGCATTTGTCCGTGTTAGCAATTCCTATCTTGTACGCATATGCAGCCAATAGATTATGACCTGTTAGCATACCTATGATAGTTCTGCAGTCCTTTCGCGAGAGCGTAAGTGCGAATTGAGTCAGTTCTTTGTCTTTAGTTCTACACATGACTTTTGCTGTTTTGCATGTGGTTAGATTAGTCCACCTATCTTCCACTCGCCTTTTCATGTACTCGTCCATTTCATTGTATATCTATCCATCTACTATTTCGTTCTCCATAATACCTTTGTGACCAGGTACTCAGTGGATATGCAGCCTACTGTTTGCGGGAGGCCTTCCTATGGCCTCCCTGCTCCGTTGAACATTTTTGGACTTAATACAATATGAGCTTATTGCTTTTATTGCTGCTTGACTGTCCACATATATATTAATTGTTGAGTTTTAGAGTCGTCTTTATAGATGTGAAAAGTTCTATGGTCAGGCTTCATGCCTTTGTGCCATCCCTCCTCTTCAATTGTAGGGCGAAACCTTCTCTCCCAACTAAAGTACGGAGTCGTATAGTCTGTGTAACCTGAGCTCCACTTTCCTATTAAGCTGTGACCGAAGGTTCTGCAGGTGAATACTCCAGCAGCCACCAACCTCCTCGCGGATTTCGCTGCCAGGTTTTCCGCTATAAGGTCAATAGGTGGCATGCTGAGTATCATTTCCAACGCCGCCGTTGGAGTGGCTTTCATCGCTCCTGTTATGCACAGAGCAGCGAGTCGTTGAATCCTTTCCAGTGGCATTAAGTATGTCAGTTTCTTGTTGCAGTACACCATACTAAGGCCCCATACAGCAATATTGGTCTAACTACTGCCCTGTAGCACCAATGCATCAGAGAGGGTGATAGACTCCAAGTAACGCCCAGCATTCTTTTACATGCGTACAACGCGTAACGTTTCACCATTTCCTCAACATTGTGCTTCCACAGCAATTTACTTTCTAGTATTACTCCGATGTACCTTGCATGATCTTTGAGAAGTAATTCGTTGTTGCCTAGCTTCGGGAGGATCCACGTCCGGACCTTGTACTTCCTGGTAAAAAGTACCATGTCCGTACCATGTTTTAGAGAATTTCATGCAGTTTCTGAGTATAATTCGATTTTTCGGTGACTTTTCAAATATTTATAGTTTTCGGTTTTCATAATTTTTAGATTCTCTGCTTCTTTTTGCGTAATTTCACAAAAGGAATTTTTTGAATAAAAATCATTCCAAAAATGAGAGAAATGAGAATATTTATGCCTACATAATTTGTTAGATTCGTATTTCGGATAGGCCAATACAGAGGCCAAATAGCAATATTAAATTTGTTTATTCAACGATATCCAATAAAGATAGAATGACTCGAAGCCATTTCTCAACTCGATTTCAACGGTATTCGCTTAGGAAAAACTAAATGGTTTTCGATTAATTTAGATTTTTTCCATCTAATCTCACGCAGAGGAAACCTGAAACCTGTGAGATCTGAAGGATAGAGAGAACAATAAATACTCTGTGTTTCGTAGGATTGGAAGTGCCCAAGGATGATAGGTTTACAAGGTTTGGCCAATAACTATGGTGAAAAAGAAAATTGTGAGGCAAACTACGGGTGCCATGTGACGAGGTATTCGGCAACCGAATTATGCACGATCTTTTCACATGTGTTCATACACCCCTCCATTTTGAAAATTCTTTTTCATATCTCACTAACACAATCTTAGTTGTTTCGTAAACAAACCGCTTCGTGACCCCAGGTACGTCAGCCTATCAGCTGATCCTGTCCAATTCGCTGAGAGCAGAATAGCGGTCTGTTATTGGTCACACTATCTCAATTCTTTTCATCAGCAGCTGAAACTGAGAACGCTTGACTGGGAATTTTATTTGTTACAGGGTGACAAAAAATAAATGTATAGAAACGTCTCTGTGCAATTAGATGAACATAATGAATTTTTTAGCGAATGTTCTTATTTTATTATTGTTGTGTGTGTTCGGAAGTACAAAAAAAAGTATTCGTTTCTGTTCAAGCTCTTTTTAATTACTTTGTGTAACGATGTCAAGTAGTCGCTCAGGTATTATAGCCTTGCATCAGCTAGGAGCACGCAACTGCGAGATAGCATGGAAGCTTGGAATTGCACGTTCATTGGTTTCTCGATTTAAGGAGCTTGGTAATGAAGGTGACCGTCCTGGGAGAGGAAGAAAACGAACTGTTAACACTTCCAACAACCGAAAAATCATCAAAAAAAGAGTTCAACAAAATTCGATGGTCTCGATGAGGAAAATTGCTCGTGAGACATATATACTACAAAAATGTCACGGAGGAAAACAAGAAAGTAAGACTCGAAAGATGTCGCTCACAATAATGAAAACGACAGAAATTGGTTCAAATTGTTGAACATCGTCAAAATCCGCGATCTGTGCTCATAGAACAAAATCAACCCAAGAGTGATGCAAAGCCAATTTCCCCGCTTTCATTACTTCCCAAGAATGGCCAAAGGTTTTTGAAACGTTTGAGCTTGTGCATTCGTGCTAAAGGTGGCCTCTTCGAAACTACTATCAATGATAATTTTTTTTCATTAAAAAATGTTGTGTTAACTTATTTTTTGTGACCCTGTATTTAATCGAGATCTTGCGCTCTCTCTCCGCGAAACTCTTTAATGAAGTAGAGTTGAATTTGAATTTGACTAAATTTGTCTTAATGGGCACAATAACATAAGTGTTTGAGCACTTTTGCTGGAGTTCCACAAAGCGCGTCAGTCGTTCTTTTCTCTTGTGCGCCAATTAGCATTAATTAGAAATACCAAGTGTTACCCACTTTCTTCAACGTCCACTTGGCCCTCCCAATGCAGAGAGAAGGTGTTACTCTTCCTTCCTCTTCCACTACCACCATAAGTCGGTGGAAGGATAGCTTGTGTCAATTCGGACGACGTGACCCAGCTAGCGCAATCTCTTGCGAACCTCTTCATCTTTTATATAATTATTAAAAGTACTCTGTTAATATGTTTCAAATCGAACTTTATTTTAATAATTTTTGTCTATTTTACTTCTATCGATCTTAGTTAAGGTATAAATCATATTTTTTTTTATTTTTTTATATAATTTTTTATTTTACAAATTCAATATTTAATGGTTTATAAAAATGAATGTTACCTATTGTAAAAATGCGTGTATTGGTATGTATGTGTATGTAAATTGTATGGATGTATGTGTTAAATCTGGCAATGTATATAAGCTAATATTCGAAGAGTATTGGTAAACAGTAAACTTGTTGGTATAATGTTGATAATTTTAATAAAAATTTAATAACTTTAATAAGTGTAAAAATTTATATTAACAAATACTTCAAAAATTGTTTGATAACATTAGTAGTGTTGTGGCTAAGTATGTATCGTTCATATTTATAAATGGGAGTGAGGATTTAGGCTTCTGTACATTTGGAATTAAGGTACAAAGTTGTTTTTTTTGTAATTTATTTTGATGAAAATGTGTTTATGGATCATAATTACAATTTTTTTCTTTGTTTTCGAATTTCAATATAACAACATTTCGAGTTGTACTCAAAATTATGACCATATTCGTGACTCTTTATTACAATACCTAAATGTTTTACTATTTATTTTATTTTTTACATAAATTTTTTTTAGTCTAAGTAAGTTTTGTTTTGTAAATTTCATGTATTTGAAGGAAGGAAGCATGAAGGCAATAATTTTTGGAATAAATACCAATCTAATTTTTACATATTTATAAATTTCTTAGTATTTATTTAATATAATTTTTTGCATATCAGATTCATAAAATAAATTATTATTAATTTTTTTCAATAAATTGTAGCAATGATAAACGCTTTGTTAAAGCTAAAGGTAACTTTAGTGTTTTGCGTAAATTGACTTTGAAAAATTTATATTAAATAATATTAGTCGGTATATCAATTGGTGTCTATATTCTTATACAAATAGTTTGACGCATACAATTTTAAACATATATCAAAACATTATTTAATTAACTGGAATACATACATAGAGTGTTTGGATACATACAGACAATGGCATGGTGTCTGTTACTGACACTATTACCTCTTGCACGGAAAAATATTGTCCTGAATTATTACTGAATTTACTCAAAATTCTTTAAAAATAAAGAATAAATAGTTGTTTGACTCAAACATAAACAATCGCAGAATTTATTAGGTTGGGGAAAAAGTTCATAGCTCTTAGATGCTTTCCATTTCAATTCAACCGGGCTATTCGGGTCATGTTCTTCGATTTCGATGTAACTCAAATATGTGGCTCTCTGGTCAAAATAATGAGACACGTATTTTTTTGTTCGCCCGAAAAAATTTTTTTTCAACAGTTATCGGCAATTTTGTTTTTCGGCTCAAACTCGATTTTTTTTTAATTATATAAGAAAAACATTTTTTTAAATGCCCATAACTTAGTAAAAAATGAACCGATTTTAATAATTCTGGATTCAAAATGATCGTAATTACTTACACGAGCGACTTCATGTAGAAACAATTGCAAAAAAGTAGTTGAAAATTTTTTATTTAGCAAAAAAGAAAAGAAATTTAAATTTTTTCGAAATTCAATATTTCAAAAAGTGTATTTTTTTTTTTATAACTTTTTCCAAATCAATAGGACATCTCAAATTTTAATTGAGCTGAATGCCTAGTAGCTAAAATGCGTTGTTTTTGAGTAATGAATTTTTGAGTAAAAAACCTGTTCCGCACTTTTTGTTTTTTGCAAAATAAAAAATTTTCAACTACCTTTATGCAACTGTTTCTACATGAAATCGCTCGTATAAGTAATAATGATCATTTTGAACCCAAAATTATTAAAATCGGTTCATTTTTGACTAAGTTATGAGCATTTAAAAAAAAAAATTTCTTCTTCTCAGCCGAAAAAAACCATTAAAATTCATTAAACTATTTATTTCGCATTTAGGAATTTTTCACGTTTTTTTTCAACGAAGCGGCCACATTACTTGTAACCGGAAACCCCCACTCAAGCCGTGTTTTGGTAAAAATATTAGCATTTAAACTATTATTACTCCTTTACATCCAGCAACTTAAAATTTAAAAAAGCACTTAAAACCACCAGCCAATAAAAAAAATTGTGTTTATTGTTCCACGCCTTATGCATTATAAGAATTCACCCATCTGTGAAGGATTAAAAAAAGGTGGCTCTGATCATTTGCATTAGAATTGTTCATACTACTCTCTCAGAAGAAATCGCAACAAAGTCGTCAGAATTAGGCTTGAATTGTTTTTTTTTTTGTCGCTAGAGTGATAACGTAAGTAAAAAAAAATCATCATCATAAATGATCGTGCAAGAACCCAAACAAATTTTTTTTTTCAATTCCGCTTGCTTTGGCAACACTATAATGCATACGCTCGTGTTTTTCTCTTTCGCGCACTCACCAAATAAGTAAATAAATGCTGAAGAGTTGCCGGCCGAACTGATTTGAAGTGTGCTAACTAGCGACAATCTATGTATTAAATGACTCAGCAGCTATGCTGACAAGAAGGCATGAACGTACCTATGTATATGTATTTATTATTATATAAACACACACACATTCCCACCTCTATTTTGTTTACGTTATCGATACGTGCCTCCACAAAATTGAGTATACATTGCTTATTGAGAAACAGCTGCGAGGCTGGAGAGCATTGGAGGTGTGCGAGTTTTATTCACACGTACGCTAATAGTTTATTCCACGTGCACCTACAGTCGCACATATGATAATATATATTAAATTAGCTGTATAAGTAGTACTCGCATGTATGAAGAGTAGTGCAGGTGGAAATTTGTGGAGGTTTTGGGGGCAAAAGTACCTTCTATGTGTCGAGGTACTTAAAATGGTCAAGCGTTTACCATTGTTTTAAGATCTTAAAGTAGCAACTTTAATATAGGTTGATTTATGATAAATTTCAAATTAAGCTTCGGTTAGAAAATTATTGTTAACATTTTTTAGTATTTTAAAACTAATTTTTTTGGCACTGTGCTTTAATTTTTAAAAGTGGTTTATTATGGACTAGTTACCGACTAGTTGAAAATTGAGCTTTAAAAAATTAGTTAAAGCATAACATTAAGCATATTTTTCACAAAGTAGTTAGTTTAATGTGTTATTTTTCACGACTAAATAATGCAGAGGCAAGTGTGTATCAATTTAGTCTCCCCCGTAAAGAGTTGCTGGGTCCGCCAGTGTGTGTGTATAACTATATATATATATTAGAGCATTCTAGGCAGTTAAGCAGCAATTCGGCATCTGATGGTTCAGTTTGCTTTTTAGCATTCAACAGTGTTGATCGTTTTGCGGGAGTTTCTGGATTGGTATGTAAAAATATTTATATCTAAGCGTATGTGCGCGCATGTTTAAGCACACACTCGTGTACATATGTTTGTATGCCGATCTACTATCTTAATATTTTTGCGAAAAATATATGCATATGTATGTGCCTACGTCGAAAAGTTGCAGTTTCCATTGCGTAACATTATTCTAATTGTTAGCAACAACAAAGTTTATCTAATAATTTATTATTATTTGCTTGCAGTTACTTGAATTGATTGAAAATGGCGCTCCGTATTGTGTTCACGATGCCTGTATCGAAAGCTATGGGCCAAACGTTGGTGCGCGCCATGTCATCACAAGCTGTTGCCTCCAAGAATGTTGGCTTTATCGGACTGGGCAACATGGGCAGTAATATGGTGAGCAATCTGATCAAGAAGGGACACAAATTGCACGTCTATGATATTTCAAAAGATGCTTGTGATAGTATGAAAGCCAAGGGCGCCATTGTCTACGAAAAGACCTCAGATTTGGCTAAAAATTCAGACTTCCTCATCACAATGTTGCCCAACAATGACATTGTGCGAGATACTTATAACCAATTAACTGCCGATGGTATCAACAAGAATACCATATTCATCGATTCATCTACCATTGACCCGAATGTAGCAAAAGAGGTGCAAAAGTTCATTACCGGCAAGGGTGCCCGCTTCATTGATGCACCCGTATCGGGTGGTGTTCCCGGTGCTGAGCAGGCCACACTGACTTTCATGGTCGGCGGCACTGAAGAGGAATACAATATTGTCAAGCCCATTCTGGAGTGTATGGGCAAACGTATTACACATTGCGGTGGCTATGGCATGGGCCAAGCGGCCAAATTATGCAACAATATGATGTTGGCTATTTCCATGATTGGCACTTCCGAAGCAATGAACTTGGCCATACGTCAAGGCTTGGATCCCAAAGTATTCGCTGAGATCATCAATTCATCAACTGGTCGCTGCTGGTCGTCAGACTCGTACAATCCCGTGCCCGGCATTACACCCACTGCGCCCAGCAATAAAGGCTACGCTGGTGGTTTTTCCACCGATTTGATTACCAAAGACTTGGGTTTGGCATCGGATGTGGCTACCGCGACAAATACACCAATTCCATTGGGTGCTCTATCTCATCAAATTTATCGCACATTGAAGGCAAAGGGGCTGGGCGGCAAAGATTTCTCAATTGTCTATGAATTCATGAAGAATGAGGCGAACAATTAGGAATGAAAGGGACGAGAAAGCAGGCGAGCGCGATAGTTAAGAGAGCATGAACTTGTAAAGGGCATGCTGGACTTTGCTTGCCGAAAATAGATATGCGCGCATAAGTGTTCATATATGAATGTTTTAGTTGTAGCGCTTCTACTTGAGTTGAAAAAAAGCTTTTATTGTGACATTTTCGCATTTTACCAGATGTGCATTTATTTTAAAACTTTAATTGTATTCCTATTTGAAAAAAATTAAGTGTTGAGCTTTTATTAGTAAAAATAAATAAATTAAATATTTACAAAAACAATGCCTATATTTAGTGAGAAGTAATTGACACCGAGGCGAAGGGGCTTATAAGATATGAATATTTTTACAGAGAGCATGATTTTTGAGAGCTTTTTCTATCAGCCACTTCTCTTATCAGCAGAAAATCGCTAAATATTTTATAATACTCAGTGCTAAAATGCTTACGAGTAAGCTAGCAAAAACGCTTGGTAACATCTTGCGTATGTGCTGTAGAGCTGCGTTCAAAATATTAAGAATGGTATTGCTTTACTAAATTCAATTAAAAAAGTTAAGCACTTGCAAATATATAAGCCATACAATATTCTATCTGCACCTCTGATGGGATACTAAATTAAAGCAGGCCAATTTATTGGGACTATTTTTATCGACAGCGTCAGTAGCAGATATGGATTCTACATAAAATTATGAGAAAAAAAGTCTATTACAGCACAACTCTAAAGTCAAGTTTGAGCCCATCAAAATTTTAAGAGAAGCTACACTTGTGTTCACATAGTTAGGTCACTTGATTCATTTACTATAATCGCAATATTTCTTATGTTAAATTTTTTTCGTTAACTATTAATCAAAATATAGTTCACTGTGTAACGAAAACTGAAAGAATTAAAGTTACAAACTTTTAACAATATGCATAAAAATTTAACAAATTCAAAATGTTTTCACTAAAATTAAAAAAAATTTTTTATTTTAGAAAACTTTTGGTTATTTTAATATGGTAAAATGAAAACTTTAATGGGAAAAATGAATGCATGTAATTCTTTTATTTGTAAATCGAATTAAGACATGCAGAAAAAAATGTACCTAATATTTAGCGCCATTTTCCATTCCATTAAATAGGGAATAGATGTAAAAAAATAAAATTCTCCAGTACAAGTTTGCATTAAAAAGTAACACTCATAGTACTTAAATAAATTATTAATCTGCCTATTAACTCCGTATTAATTAAAAATAGCTTCTTCTAAAATTTGGAGCACCTGAAAATGACTTTAGGGCTATGCGCTAGTGGACTTTTTTCTTATATATTACTATAATTTCAAGTAGAATACGAATTTGCTAGAATCAATGTTGAAAAACAAAAAAATGTACCCGTCCTAATGTATCCCTCATTCACACATGCTTTATTAGGTGCTTTTCCGCGCTTCTCCTCCAGTTTACGATTTCTTGATGTTGCCCTACAGTTCTATGTCAATAGCAAATGGTTTTATGAGCAGTTTTTTTTTGACAGAAATACCTCCAGAGACTAGCCATTGCCTGCAAAAGAGCGACCGCTAGTAGAAAAAAATTATTTTCAAAACCTGATTTCATTTCCGGAGCCATGGAATGATGGTGTACACGTAAAAACTCACGAAAATAAGTATAAAATTAATAACAAACAATTAAAATGAATGGCTGTGAACTCTTGATCAGAATTTATAACACACGAATTTGTTTAAGAAACATGGAATAAGTACTCCACATGCAATATTTTATTAATTTATATATTTTTTAACTTCTAATAGTGGATTGTGGAAAAGAAAGGCACGAAACCAATAAACACAACCAAAAATTAGTTTTTTTTCGAACTGCAGGCGTTATAGGACAACCAAACTGACTTCAGATAAAAGTTGAGTTTGATAACACAAATATGTTTAATATTTATTCTTAATGTTTGAAAATAGGTGTTCGTTATCCATAAAAGTATGTAAAAATTTAAAGAGCAAAAGATAGTTGGATATTGGAGAGCCGTTTATTTTGCGCTGTAGATATTTAACCACCAAAAACTATCTAACACGAAAGCATATGACTGAACCTTTTTTAAACAAAGAAACTTATTTTTTGCGAAATCTGGTCTTTTGTGCACTTCAGCACTTGCGCTGGTTTAAAATTTGCAGTTTATTGTCAGATACGATAAAATGAAAAATTTACCACACAAAAACTATAATTTTTAAAGTAGTTATTATATATTTCTGGTATTTTTTTTTTTTTTTGACAACGCAAAGTTTCTAAATGAACACAGCTGATAAGTCTTTTTCTACCGGTTTTTGCGAGTGTTGCTAAATTTTGGATAGGTTAACTTTTTTACCTTATCTGCTCTTTAGACGAGAATTTTCGCTTACGCTCTTGATTTGGATTGATGGCTGGTGATGGCTAATTTTCCTATCGAACACAACTAAAGTAGGCAGGTGAAGGACAAGAATTTGGATGTGAATCTAAAAAGTTGCAGAAAGAAGATCCGATAAATTCTTTATGATGTATGTATATCATTTCAACATCGTACTATTTAATTGTGTAAAATTTGGGACAGAGGAAGTTCGGGAAAAATAGTTTTAAAAAGCAAGTCTCCACGGAAGAGAAGATTATTATAACTTTCTCTCCCTCTATTGCTAAAGTCTTGAACAGAAATTCCGTCTCTATTCAATGTGTAACAAAACGGCATAAAATTAGAGATTAGAACAAAAGTTAGCATTCAAAAGATTTTCATTGGCTCTGATGAAAGCCGAATTCTAAGAAAAACAATTGAAGATCAGATATTAAGCGCATAAAAACTGGTTTCAAACACTCTCAACATTTTTTTTTAAGAATTGTAATGCCGAAACCAAAATCAAACAAAAAACAGTAGTTGTAATAATCTTATTAACCACAAAAAGCCATATTAAAAAAAAAAGAAAAAATGTTGACTTCGGGAAAATCTTTATTTTTACGCATGCGAATATATTAAGACATACTTTTATATCAATTGAAACTCGAGTTATGGTTTTGCCATGCATGCCAGCATCAGAAGTTGGAAATTTGCTTTTCATGGAGGCAAACATGCCGAAACTCAAGGTTATTAATTCTAATTCTAATATATTATAGAAAATATTGCTAGTTTGGGAATTTTATCAGTGCATTATGAACATTATGACCATTTGCGAGAGTGACTCTTGTTTGGCTATTTAAAGGGCAGCCAAATACCCCCTCAACCACCAAACGTCAATGCCTTAGAGAACTTGTGACATTTCAGATGAAGTAAAAAGTAAAATTAGGACAGTTGTAATTATTCCTATGCAGATTATTCTTAACAGTTTTCTGACTAGTTTTCGTTTCGAGTGACCGTTGATTTTTGGTGATTTTTTTTAGTTGGCGGCGCTAGACTTTTTTCTCCATATAAAAATATGCGAGTAGGTACTTTATATGGAAAAAAGTTTAACAACTCAGCAAAAAAAAAAAATGTCAAAATCAATAGCGTTTTGTAGTCACTTGCACTTGCATCAAAATTCAAAGGGCTATATAATTGTGTACCCGAAAAAATTCTAGAAATTATGTTAAAAATGTTGAAAGTTTGAAATTTGAAATTTTTAAAAATTTTGTATTATACATAGTTTGGAACTTTGTACTATATGGCTTTTGTTGTTGAGCTATATTTATATTAGAAAAACAAAAAAATTTAGTTGTCTGTTTATAATTTATATGAGAATAACTCGGGTGGGTAAGAATTAATGCTAGGTAAAGCTTTTATGACCCGATGTAATGTACAAGTATACATTATAAGATATGGCTCACTAAAAACGAAAATAATTGGAGCATATTATTTCTCCTAATACTTCAGAAAAAATTTTAGAAAAAGTACCATAACTAACAAAAAATCCTAAACAATTCTCAAAAGTCAATTCTGGTCAGAAACTTGCCACTAGTGCAAGGAAAAACTAAAGAAATCCATGGAAAACCACCTAAAGGATGTAGGATAAAGGCGTGAGTTACAGGCGACTATATGACTCCGAAATGAAATTGGGTAAAGAAATTCCGACCAACAATAGAAGAAGAGGGATGGAAGTAAGGAATGTAACCTAACCCAAATACTAATACGTAATATATTCACTGACGGCTCCATAATGTTAGACGGAGTAGGGGCAGGGATCTATTGCGCAGAGCTAGGCATTAGACAGCCATTTAAGCTCCCTGACCTCTGCAATATCTTTCATTCAGAAGTCTTTGCTGTAGGTAAGGCTGCGGAAAATAAATATATACGTTGACAGCCAAGCGGCGATAAAAGCAATAAACTCATATGAAATTTCATCCAAAAATGTTCTAAAAAGTAGGGAAGCCTTAGACAGACGGTTGCATATCTATTGGGTACCCGGGCATAAGGCATTGCAGGAAACGAAATTGTAGATGAGATTGCCAAAAGCGCTGTTTACATACCATTCGAACAAGAAAACGACATACTGAAACCTTTAAACACGATATACAATGGCATCGCTGCGAACCTGAAAATAGGGATAGACAGGTGGTGGACTAATCTAGCCACTTGCAAAACCGCGAAAATCATGTGCACATAGATTGCAGATAAATACGTTCGATTCGTACTTGCTCTGTCCCGAAAAGAAAGCTGAACTATCGTAGGTATGCTGACACGCCACAATTTGCTAGCGGCGCACGCATACAAGATGGGAATTACAAATAAGGATAGCTGCAGATTTTGCAATGATCTGCAAGAGAGGGAAATGCTAGAACACCTTCTATGGTATTGCCCTGCGTTAACTAGAATCAGATTAAAAAGCTTAAAAGCTTTCCAATATGAGAAGTTGGAATGTCTCTCGGAGATAGAGCTTTAGAGTTTACTTAGATTCGCAAAAGACGCAAACGTATTACAAGATGTCTACTACAAAGAAACGTCTAGAAAGGTCTAGCTCCATCTGGTAACACTAAGGGCCAATAGGTCTATGTGATGGCTTTCAGCCAGCCAGGTCAACCTAACCTAACCTTCCTGAAAGATGTTATCAAACAAAACTAACAACGAAAGAAATATTAAATTTGCAAAATTTTTATATTCATTTTTATTAAATTATTATTTTGACTGTGAGCCATTTGGATGTAAGATTTTTTTTTTTACTTCATATGAGTTTATTTACTATATTAATTAATTAATTTAACTTGGAGTGCATGATCAAAATAAACTACGTGTTGTGAAAAAAGTTGAAAATAAAGGTGTGTGAAAATAGGTTGTTAAAAATAAGTCCAATGCTAAATTTTTTTAAATAAAATATTCATATAAAACATTATATTGAGTTTTCAATTTTGTTGATGAAGTTATTATGAAAAAATGATATAAAAGGCGCCTCAATTCGTCATTTATATGTACGTGAACAAAACAAGTGTCAGCATGCAATCAAACGGAGAGCTTTAGTCTCCATTAAAAACAAGGGCTCTTTGAAACAGCCCGAGGTTTTCCATTATATTTGTCGTGTGCTTCATACGTATACAAAAGTTATTCTAGCATTATAAAGTGTTTTCCTTTTACTCCATACCCAAAATAGGCTATTTTTTTCTTTAGGCAATCTAAAGGCATTACATGAAAAACTAAAAAGTCTTAAGACAAAGTAAATTTATTTACCTTGAACTGAATATTTTGTTGCAAAAAGTAGAAAAAATATAGGCAATGGTCTAAGTGAGTTGGTTTAAAGACCGACTGCCACTTCTAATAACACGCAAAAAATAGCAAAATATTGAAGTGGGATATATGACCGATGAGCCAGCCATCAAAATCTTATGTAATGCTAGCAAAAATTTTGGATATCGGATACCGGAAAATTGTTCATCCTTTTGGATGCAATACTATCATGTCCATGTTAAGCGATTCCGCTTAAAATATAGATTTATTCGGCTTCGAAATATAAAGCGAATATGATAAAGCTGATAAAGGAAATTATTTCAGTACCGCCACTCTTCAACGAGAGCTTAAGAAGCTTTTGAGCCTCTTTTGTATTCAATTAAAATATACGCGAAAGAAAGTTGCTTAAGAAAGACTTATTTGCAGCAAACGCACATCGGCAGTTGACGAGATGCATGCAAGCCATACATAACTTTCGAACGAAACGAAGTTAATAAAGACTGTTCGGTATTGTTCCATGTAACTGGCACATAACTTCAAAGTAATACTCTCTGTTGGTCATACGATCTTCTGGCACGAATATCGCCATTGTAATTGAAGAAAACAGTAATCAAAAACTTCACATTTGATGGTACTTTGTGCGTTTTTTTCGGTCTTAGCTCTGCGTTAATTGGCCTTTGACAGTTATAATCTTTCTGAGCAATTGCAATCTACGTGACGTCATTCAAAAGCTTCTAAACAATGCTCATGTGACGGTTATTTTGGTTAAAATTTTGCAATTTCGGAACGAAAATCGTTCAGCACTTCACAACACGTTGAAGAATATTGAATATAGGTATCAAAAAAAAAATTAAAAATGCGAAATTACTGATAATAACAAAAGAAAAAATCGATAACCCTATGCACAGATTTGTCATAACCTACATTTCTAACGAATCTCGAACGATACAATCACAAGTTTTAATGGACATTTTTTCTTATACTATAATTGGCGCTTACACCCTTTATTAGGTGTTTGGTCAAACTCCTCTTTCAATCTGATCGAGGCGACTAGATGCTGTTCTACAAATGGAGGGACCTACAGTTTGAGGCTGTCTCCGTGCGCTAGATGGCTTTTTCATGAGGAGCTTTTCTTAGTGATTTTATTAAGGTGCATAAATCTAAGTTTAGCGATCGAAAAAAATATGGCACTCAATATTTTGACAAACTTTGACTGTCTATTTATTTTTCAATTTAAATTATTTTTTATAAAGACCGGTTAATTCTATCACACATATACGCTTGCGAGTATATACTTGGCGCCCTGTTTGCTGTTTGGCCAAGCTCCTACTCATATTTGTAGTGTGAGTCTTGCTGTTTTCCACAAATCCAGTTTTACTATGCGTAAGAATGGCAGATAGCTCTTTAAAAGGAGTTCTTTCATGGCAGAAATATACTCGAAGGTTTATCATTGAGATTTCATGCCCGAGTTTTCGAGTGATAGTTACGCACCAACCCATTCGACTAAGGCGGCCGCTTATAACAAATACACGAAATTCGTATAACAAATCTACAAAATGTTTTGTTAGCTAAAGAAAATACGGAACACCGTCAGATGCTGCATTTTATAGAACTAAAATTGAATGGGTCATAAACGTGCATGCTCTGAAATTTTTCTAAGAAATTTGATTAAAAATGTTGAAATTTTGATGAAGATATGTCGAATATTTATAAATTTGAAAGTTGGATTAATATGGCACTTATTATAGAATTAATTATATTTTGACAAAAGAAAAAAGGATAATATTGATTAAAAGAGGAATAAATAAATATTCAAAATTTTGAGGTGCCATATTTCTTTCGCAGACTGTGCTTGTAATTAAGAGGACAGACACCTGTAAAATCTCGAAACAAAAAGGTTTTTTCATAAAATGTAAATATAATCCTTTACGAATATGTCAAAAAATTTTTAGAACGTAAATTTAAGTATTTCTTATATCAACCGTCAACCGTGACGACTCTATTCTTTGCGTTCGAGCGCTGGGAGAGGTATAGTTACGTTGCCGACTTTAGACGCGTTTTTCTTAAAACTATATTTTTCGAATTGGCGTACACGATAACTCGAAAAGTTATTAACCGATCTCCCTGAAATTTTGCACACATCTTTTTTATGATATTCCTTTCTATGTGACTACAAGTTTAAGTATTTTTCGAAAAATAGTAGAAAAATTGGGCCCAAAATTCATTTTTTTAAGCATTTTATTCCGCGAACTTTTTTCTTTTTTGTTTAATTCATATAGAAATTATAACACTAATAAATAAAAAAAATTTTTGGTTTTTTGTATTCAGGCCACTGACGCCGATGCTACAATGCCCGCCGATTGAGAAGCTCCGCTGCGACTTCCTGGAAGAATTGAGTGTACATCCGTCATTTTAAATGATTAAAAAAACAAAAAAAAAATGTTTATATTATTTTAATGTATAAATAAACTGTATGCCAATTTTAAAAAAAATATATTGACTTCTTCATTTTAAATAATTTTAATGAAAATCAGGGAAAATATGGCCGTTTACAAGTATCTGTCGCCTTAACTGACCTAGAATTTTGTATGTATGTATTCGTCAAGCTTACGCAACCTCATTGGACATTTTTACAGCTATGCTATTAAATTGGGGAATTGCTAATAATTTCGTAAAGCCTAATAACATAACTTCTAACTAAATTTAAATGTCCATTTAATAAATCCATTTTCGTACAGCTTCTCTTCTTCTTCTTCTTCCAGCTAACTCCATTAAAATATCACACATCTGTAACAAATCGCTTTAATATAATTAACTGACTACAATTATACATCCGTACATATGCACGAGTACATACATTTTTTAAATATCTATAAATACTCACAACTTCTACGTATACAAAATCTCAATTTCACGTTTGCCATAAAAAAATTAAGAATGCTTAGGTTGCGTACAAGTCAAATGGGCTTAAAAAATAATTGTCTACATACATACGCATCTATGTATGTGTTTAGGTATATATTTACAAATAATTGCATTAAATTGTATTCGAGTTACATTGATTTTTAAAAGTGCTAAGCTACTGCTTGATTTTTGTAAATAGTGAGATTTGTCTGCAATAAATACATATACATACATACAAGTATATAATGTATGTATATTATCAGTGTATATTTGTAAGTAAAAATTTCAATTGTTAGTTAGTTATCAGTTAATTGCATAAGTTTGAGTTTAATTGTGTGAGCTTTGGAACTTGGAAGTGCGTTGTTTGTATTTTCATTAAATTGCTTAAGTTTTCGAAAAAACAACACTAAATTCATTTACTAATTACTTTAATGAATTAATTACTTTATCTACTCGATTTTATGTTCTATCATTATTTTTTTCTGATATTCTATAGTATTTTGTCTATGAACATTTGTTTAACCATCTAATTAATTTATACAAATTCCGCTAATTCGATTTTTTTACACCTTTACCGTAAGCCTTGTGGAGCTGTTGTTTCAAGTTCTCGCGACTCGCTTTGAACATGTTGCGCACGGAGCGTGTCGACACGTTGACAACATGTTGCGGCAGCATGGCGGCGCTACTGCCAGCTTCATTGGCTCGAATGTATTGCTGCGCCATCGACGAGTCCTGCAAATGTTGTAGCGCAGCTTCGCTGATATCTACATTAGCAATGGACTATGAGGCTTTGATTTTCTTCTTGGGATTATTGCGCGACTGATCGGTGGGTGCGGTGGGCGGCAGTTCGCGGTATTGATTCTGTAAAGAGAAAAGTGTGCAAATATTCGGAAACAATTCTAGTAAGATGCATCATTTTGAAACTTTTTTACTAAAACACAAATAAAAATAGTGCATACAAGGTAATTCGGCGTCGCTGAGTTCGAAACGTCACTTAGTTTTGGTTCTAAAGGCCACAATAAAAATTTAATGATCTTTTTTTTCGCGAAACCTTATACGGCGTGTCTATTCAAGGTGATATCAGTAGAACAGCTGATCTGACTTTTTTATATGGCTTGGCTTGAGGATTGCCAAAAATGAGATTTTTATTTACATTTTAATTTGAAAATTGTGTACGATTTTGTTTGCATTTTTCAATCCAATCATCAATAATGCTCTGAAAATAAATTATTTTTGCTCAAACGAGTTCAAACGCAAAAGCAAGAACAAAATATATTTAACTTTCTATCGACTGGAATAGATTAGCCGTGTAACCGTACTTAGTTTTTCCTTTCCTAGCCCGGAAAAGAAATTTTGCATGGAATTTTTGTTTTCATTATGTTACACTAAAATGTAGGTAAATGGGATTACTTTTTATGCAGTTAAATTAAATTAAAAAGTTAAAAAAAATATATCAAAAATATTTTACTTCTTTGTTTTGGAAAAATGTTATACTAAATAAAAATTAAATCAATTTTTTGAATAAAAAGTATAACTTTCACTTAAGACATCTCTTTTTTTAAATTTGTTTTAATTCATTTTTAATATGTGAGACTATTTTTCGCTAGTTAAAAAGTTCAGTTTTTTAGAAAACAAAATAAAAAAAAATTTTTTTATAATTTATCATAAATGAATGTTGTCAATGAGAAAAGATTAAATTATTTGCCATCTTACAAAAAATAAATTAAGAAGAAAAAACACTTGTTGTTTTTAGAAAAATGCCTTAGCAAAAAGGTTCTTATTTAAAATAAATTATTCGATTTTTTTAGAACATTTTTGGAACATTGTAAATTTTCGATTTTTTTCTTTTGTAAAGACGAAACATAACTAAAACATTAAAAATTGCATTAAAGTTGTACTTTAGAGTTAAAGAAATTGAAAGCCCTTGTTGCAGTAGTTTAATGCGATGCAAATTGGTTGACATTGTTGCTTAACATTTTAGCGTTTACTTTTATACACTAGTGCTCACATAATTAAGTGACTTTATTCCTTTACAAAACTTGTAAAATTTTTATAGAATTTTTTTTTGTTAAAGTGTTTTTTAGGTATATAGTTGCTAAATTCAAATCTTGTAAATTAAAAGTTCGAAACTTTGTTCAAAATTCACAAAAATTTAGCAAATCTGAAAGCATTTAGGTGAAAATATTCAACTTTTAAAATTTAGCATGCGAATATTGTTAAAAGATGAAGTGACTTAATAATGAAAGGGTGGCTATTATTTTTTTATTTAGTGTTATTTCGGTTTTATGCACATTTGTGGTTTTACTAGGTAGCTGTAATTGCCCAGAAATCTCTAAATTGGCAATGAGAAAAGCGCCCGCACCTTATATTGTACGTAGCACTTTGAAAGCGAAATAAACCAACAAAACAAAACAAAACATTTCTTAATATGGGAGGTTGAATTAGTTTTAAAGGTGACACACAGATGGCGCTATTTATCACTTTATCGCGTTGGCAATACTGAATATATATTCATGACAAAGCCTCATCCCTAGGCTTTGTTTATCAGTATCTCTCATTTCGCTGAAGTATAAACAACGCAGTGTTTTCGTGCTCCGAGTATGTCAACTTTCGTGCCGTCGAAACGCAATTTGCGGGAAGCTTTGCTTTTCTGCTTCAATTTGAAAAAAAATACAGCCCAAGCCCGTGAATTGCTGCAGGAGGCCTACCCAGACCATACTCCGTCGATTTCAACATGTGAGTACTGGTTTCGACGATTCAAAAGTGGTGATTTTCACACCGAAGACAAGGAGCGTCTTGGCCAGCCCAAAAAGTTCGAGGACGCGGAATTGGGGGCAAGAAGAGCTTGCTGAATCATTGGGCGTTGATAAATCAACCGTTTGCAAGCGTCTAAAAGCGATAGGAATGATCCAAAAGCAAGAACATTGGGTCCCGTACGAGTTGAAGCTGCGCGACGTCGAACGGCGATTTTTTACGTGCGAATTGCTGATCGAGAGACAAAATCGGAAGGGTTTTTTGCATCGGGTGGTGACTGGCGACGAAAAATGGATCCACTACGATAACCCAAAACGCAAAAAATCATGGGGTTTGCCCGGCCACGCATCAACGTCGACGGCCAAGCAAAATATTCACGGCAAGAAAATCATGCTCTGCATTTGGTGGGATCAGGTCGGCGTCGTATATTTTGAGCTGCTCCAACCAGGCGAAACAATCATGGGGGATCGTTACCGACTGCAATTGATGCGTTTAAGCCGGGCATTGAAAGAAAAACGGCCGGAAACGGTAAAAAGGCACGACAAGGTTATTTTGCAACATGACAACGCTCGGCCGCATGTTGCTCAACCTGTCAAAAAATACCTTGGAACGCTTGGCTGGGAAGTGTTACCCCACCCGCCGTATAGTCCAGACATAGCTCCCTCCGATTATCATTTGTTCCGGCATATGAGTCTCGATTTGGCGGACCAGCGGTTCTCCTCGTACGAGGCTACCAAAATATGGGTTCAGTCATGGATAGCCAAGCAGCGGCCAGAATTTTGGAGAAACGGCATCCGGAAATTGCCCGAAAGATGGGCGAAAGTTGTAGCTAGCGATGGCCAATACTTCGAATAAAATATTTTGTACCGTTTTTTCACAATAAAGCCCCAAATCTTCGAAAAAAACCTTTAAAACTAGTTCAACCTCCATAAATTTTCAAAAAATTCTAAATCTAAACGAAATTAACAGTAAAAAAGCTACACTTAGGAAAATAATGTTTTCAGAACATTTTTTTATAAGATCAAAAAAAATTGTAAGTTAAATTTTTAACTTTTCAGTGTAAGAAAACTTTTCAGTGTACATGTTTTTTTTTGTGAAAGGAAAAGTAGGGATTCGAACTCAGAAACTATGAATTATTTATTGAAAAAAAAATTAAAAAAAATATAAAACAAATATTTATGTTAAAATAAAAAAAACCGTTTTTAAACACAAAAAAAAGTTTGTTAAATTTTAATTTTTTAGTGCAATAAAACCTTTCCGTGCAAATTTCTTTCATTTAAGAAAAGTAAAAAGTTTAAAAGTTAAAGTTGAATGAACAAAAAACGTACGATAAGCCACGTTTTTGGATAAAATTTTAATTTTTCAGTGTAATAAAACTTTTACCGTGCAAATTCTTTACATCGTAAAAAAAATTCTTAAAAAAAAACGAAAAACTACATTTCTGGACCAATTAAAAACATTTAATTTTTTGTATATACAAATTCTTATTGAATGTTTTTATCTTAAATGAAAAATTCCGAAAACAACGTTTTTAGGCATTTTTAATATAAAAAAATTATGTTAAATTTTAATTTTTCAGTGTAATAAAACTTTTCCGTGCAAATTCTTTATGTCTTAAAAAAAAATCTTTAACTTAAAATGAACAAAAAAATGTACGGAAAACTGTGTTTCTGGATCAATAAAAAAAATTGAAAAATTTTATTTTCTAGCTTTTAATTTTTTTAAACTATTTTAGTGAAAATTAAAGAAATAACGATAAGCAACCTCTTTAAAATAAAAACAAGTTTTAATAATTAATTTTAATTTTTGACTGTAATAAACCCATTCGGTGCGAAGTATTTTTACCTTAAAAAACCAATTTCATAAAAAATTGTCTGTGTTAAATTTAAATTTTTCAGTGTAACAACATGTTTCGGTGAACTTTTTTATCTTAAGAAAGAATTCTATTGGTTAAAATGAAAAAATAATACGAAAAGACGTTTTAAGATAAAAAAATATATGTTAATTTTTTTAGAGTAATAAAAATTATCAGTGAAAATTTGTTGTCTTTGAAAGAAATTATTTAAGTTGAAATAAAAAAAACTTGCGAAATTACAATATGTATATTATTTAAGATAACATGCAATTATATTGTTAACTTGTTCAGTATAAAGAACTTCTCAGTGTAAATTTATATATTTTTCGGAGAAGTGCAGATTTGAACTCAGATATCCCAACCTACTTTATGTGCTATTTACTATTATTTTCACACTATTTTCATTTTCAAATATTCAAAGTTCAGAGTGGTATCTGTCGACAAACTTACAATTTGTTCATCATCTGGCACGCGTGATAGGAAATCCAGCAACTCGTTGTTGGGTATTGTATTTGGGCGTAAAATGCGGCGTGAGAATTTCATGATACCCCAGAAGAGCAGCAAGAAGCGTATGGGAATAAAATGTAAAACAACAATAGCGCCAGTCAGCAGCACCACTGCCAGCCACGTCAATTCCGGGACGGAAAAATTTAAAGTACTAAGTCGACATATTGCATAAAATAAAGAAAATTAAATTATTTTCAAATCGATATTACTGTAATGATTCATTGCAATTTAATTGCATGCAAAAAATACTTAAAACTCATACTTTTTAGTGCTTTCGCCCAACGAGGCCAGATAACCAATGGTATTTTGCACTGTCTGCGATACTTCCTGTATGGTTTGCAGACGCTCCTTAATCGATTTCTTCCCCTCCTTCTCCTTATCATCGTCATCATCCTCATCGTAATCGTAATCATAGTACCCAGCGGCAGGATCATTGCTCGTACCGGTGATCATGCGCACCAGCCAGTTTCTGTAAAGCAGCAAAGGCGTAAAGGCTTATGAATTTGTAAAATATTTCAATGAATGCTGCGTAAACACACTTGACTATGATGAGCAACAACACTAATGGCATGGTTGCCAAATTGCCATAGACGCATGCCAATATCCATAGAGTAAAAGCAATCGCCGAACGCAACGGTGACTCCCATTCGAAACAGCTTCTGTGAATGCAAAGAGTTTGAAAAATTAATGAAGAGTTTAGTAAAAATGCCAGATGTGCTTAAAAATTGTGTGCTTCTCCTTTCTTTTTTATTTACATATATATATGTACATATGTGCAAATGTGTTTCAAAATAATAAATGTGTTTTCTTCTCATTGCTTACTGTACATAACGCGCCGCGTCCAAGATATTCATTATGATCACTTTCAGCCGGTTCACGTTACGCAGAAAAAGTTGCCGTTTGAATTTCGCTTCCTGCTGTATGAGTTTCTCCTCTTTCGGCTGCAATATGCGGCAAACGGCGCGTACATCATTCCAAATAACAGTCATCTCAAGGCAGATCTGTGGTTAAGATTTTTTAAGAAAACTATTAAATTGATTGTAAAAAATTAGTTCAATTAAATTAAGATTTAAGTGTGCATAGGAGGGAAGTAGAAAAATCACGGCTGGAGTGATTGGAAAGAGTATGAAAGTGTTTTTATTTAGGACTGCTTTTCAGTTCAATAAAACTATTTATAAGTACGAAATTTCTGTAAAATTGGGAGATTGTGATATCACCAGATAAGCAAGTCTGTTGAGAGGAAATATGAATAATAAAGAAAATTTATTGATTAAGTTACTCACTAAGCGAAGAAGAATACCAGAGACAATTATGGAAGAAATGTATTTTCTTTATAAATAATATGACAGCATGCAGTACTTTCAAGTAATACAGAAAGTCAACGCTCAGATTGAATGATTTATGAGACGTCTTCAAGCTTTGTTGAAAGAATTTATTAGTTTATTTTAGGAGAAATGCGCTCGAATACGAAACAAATCGCAGAAATGGTTGCACTATCCTTTATTAATACTTTAAACATCATCTACAATCATTCTAGTATGTCTAAGGCTAGCGCAAAATTAGTGCCAATAATCTTAACACCTCTTCAGAAGCAATAGTTCGCCAAGTATTCGCACGAGCTTTTGAATCTGCAGACGACACCTAGAGCCAATGCTATGAATCTGGTCCGAAGTAGGCCTCCACGTTGCGGCAGATTAGAGTTGCAGCACAGCGTAAGAAGTTCAAGGTATTCCAATCAGTTAGGAAGAAGATGAATACAGCTTTTTGAACTCCGAAAGAATTCAGTTATGAGAAAATGTCACGCTATACTTGTATAAATACCTTTACTAACAAATGATGATGGGTGCAGATTCAGCCCCCTTAGCTTAATGGATGTATGTATATTCTAAGAAATGAGGAAACAGTTTCAAAGAACGAAATTTTCTGACAATGAATAAGCGAAAAAAGTTATTTTTTTTGGTTGTAATTAATAATTTTTATAAGATTTTTCAAAAGTGTATTAGACTTTTCCTTTCACTGCGGCACAGATTCTTTACGCCACCCCCTACTCATTGGCCTTCCTTCATATGCACAGCCTGTATCACTAGAATAGGTATAGAACTTTTCTTAAAGCAGACTTATCATTACTTATAGGTTTCAGAAAATGTTTGCTTATAGGAAAGATTAAAACAATAGAAAATCCACAAAAGTTTGCAACAACACTTTTAATCAAATGCTTTAGTATAGGCTGGGTATGCAATTTTATAGCCCATGAAATTTTAGTATTTAAAGTGTGTGTTTAAAGTCACTCGAAAATCGCATATATTTTTGACTATTTTTGGCAAGGCTATAAGATGTTGCGCTAATAATTATGAAAGACGAAGCCTCCTATAGGAACTTTGTTGAATGCTTGTCAGGAGAGTCGTATTTTTATTTCCAAGAAGGGTTAAAATTATAAAATTTAGGTTAGAAGTGCAAGTAATTTTTTGAAAAACTGAAGTTCAAAACGATTTGAAATAAAGTTTCTGTACTCAGTTTTTCTCAGTAGATTTTAACCAGGATGTTGTACTTTGTTTTTTTGCACCAGATTCTAACTGCCTGACTCCTAATTAAATTGGAAATTTTGACCAGCGGTAATGAAAGGTCATTAAAAAGTTCAAATAAGGGGTTAATATGGGTCTTTAAATAGATATCTTTATATGGTTTTTGTGGAACAATGGACTATGTTTTCATAAAAAAATTATCGAAATTAAATAAGAAACAAATAAATTGTAAAAATATTTTATTATATATCAATAACTGTGCTGTAGCTATTTATTGCACTGTACATACACATATATATTTCCGCCGTAGCCGAATGGGTTGGTACGTGATTACCATTCGGAATCCAGAGAGATCGTAGGTTCGAGTCTCGGGGAAACACCAAAATGAAGAAAAAGTTTTTGCTAATAGCGGTCGCCCCATAGCAGGCAATGGCAAACCTCCGAGTGTATTTCTGCCATGAAAAAGCTCCTCATAAAAAATATCTGCCGTTCCGAGTCGGCTTGAAACTGTAAGTCCCTCCATTTGTGGAACAACAAATACGAGGGGGAGCGCGGCCAATTATATATGTATGTATATATAATCTATTTCATTATGAGTAGTAACAGATTTTCCACTCAAGTGCATAAGCTTACGATAACTACAGCGAAAAATTCGATATTAGGAAGAAATTGTTAGAAATTAGGAAGAAACTGGTACCAACTACTGTTGTAATTGGAACAACTTACGTTGTCAGCAATGTTATTGAAATTAAAAAAAAAACTAAAAATAATCTTCCAAGATAATCTTCAATATAAAAAAATCAGCTTCCAAGAAAGTTCGTAAAAAATATTATATAAAATTATGTTCGTAAAGGCTATTTGAAAATATTGGTGTGGTCTGTCTATAAAATATTTAATTAACCTTATTAAACAATATTTGAAATAAATAGACTCACTTGTGGTGATAGTCCCTTAGCGCGAACGCACAGATTTTTATCCTTCAGCGTATACCAGCGCTTCACGCCATTTTTGATTCGAAGTAATGGTATGACTAATTTGCCGAGAAATTCTACACGATGATCACGATCTTCATCATACACGGTGATTTCAAGTACTTGGGTGATGTCCTTTACGTTGCTGGGAATAAAAATAGTAAGATTTGCCAAATGTACGATTTGAATATAGAATAATAAACCAGGCATTGGAAGGCATACTGGCAATTAATATAAACGTATGGCAATGAAGGAGGTTCAATGGTCTTAACATAATTCGGTCGCAGCGCCCATCTGAACCCTAAAGCCACAGACCGCTCAAAATACCACTCTCAGTTGGGGCAAGTGAGAAGAGAAGGTTAGTGTGGCTTCATATGCAGCTGATATGTAAATTCTGAATAGACAGAAGTTTAGCCAGTTAAAATATGAAAAACGTAAAGGTATAACAGTGTGTCTCACGAGTCAACTGGAGCTCTTTATGTTTCTATGGAACTCATGTTTTGATTGGCCTCCGATTGTGGACGAAAGTTGGTAAAAGTGGAGGTTGTCTCTGGTTGAATGTCGTGAAAGGCCTATCGACATAAGAGCCGGGCCAGGAGTTGTCGAAAGTACTTCTGGCTCTCGTCAATAACCTCAAAGAATTATCTTATGATATATTTGGAAAGGAGTTTTACTTCTAGGAAATGTCTGAACTTAGGGGCGTAACTTGCTTCACTAGGTAAGTGATGCTCTGGGTTCATCAACAGGAAACTTGTTTTTGTCATCCCTGTTAACAGATTCAGATATATCCCACACTTTCATTTATTTGTGTTTGTCCCAAGTACGATCGCTTTTTTTTGAACAATATACTGCACGCTGAGAGCGTTTAAAATCGGGAACCTGCAACTCCTGTACTTAATATAGCTTAATTATTATGAGCTTTATTTAAAAGGCTTAAGTTTAAATATTATTTTCTGAGTTTTATTATATTGTTCGTAAAATATAATCATATTTCGAGTTATATTTCTTTGATCAAAAATAAAACTCATTTTGTATGTATACGGTGAGTTGTGGTGATTAGTGAATGTGCTGTGAGTTTAGGTGAGGTGCGTTCAAGTTGTTAATTGAGGTGCGTTTAGGTGGGCATAGTGTGGCGTTTTGAGTTTCTCAATTTGCCAAAAATATTAAACTTAAAACTAATTTTTATATCTCAAGAAATGAATTATTTTCGATCAATAATTTAAAACTAAAAACATGATCCTTATTTTGGACGAAAAATCTGAAACTAAAAACATGATGGTTATTTGAAATAAATTGCTTCACATTATTGGAGACTTGAGCTTATTTTCATTGAAAATTTTAAAATAATGGTAATTTTCGATTCCTGGCTTAGAGCGAACAGATTTTGCGTGTCGCGCTTCCCTATTTTAGACGTTCTCTGCTGCAGCTAAAGGCTAGTAAATTCACTCCCCCATAAGGAAAAACTTTGAATTTTCTTATAAATTAAATTAAGTTATATATGTTTGTAGGCATACAGGGTCTGCCTCGGAATACTATTTTTTAAATGATATATTACGTATCAGCCTACAACATTTTTAGAAGTATTAGAAAGCATTCTTCACCTGCTTCGATTCGTCGTTGCCAATGCTGCAATCAATTAATGAAGGCGACCTCTATGGAAAACTATGTTTCTTTCTCTACTTTTAATAAAGGGTGATTTTTTAGGTATTATCTTTTTAAACAGTTGGTTTAAACAGCTGACGCACGTTTCGTGTTTTGTCTCATTGTCAAACATCTTCAGTTTGGTCTATAATTTTACTATGAATCGTCTTACAAACGAACAACGCTTGCTAATCATTGAATTTATTATTAAATGCGTATTCTGTTAAGAAAGTTTAAAGTCGAAAAATTGTGTTCAGCGACGAAGCTCATTTTTGGATCAAGCAGAATTGTCGGTTTTGGCGTGAAGATCGGCCAGGAGAATTGCAAGAGCTACCAATGTATCCAGAAAAGGTCAGAGTTTGGGGCGGTTTATGGGCTGGAGGTATCATTGGACCATACTTCTTCAAAGATGCTGCGAATCGTAACGTAACATGCCACACAGCAGGCGTAACAATGGACTTGTTGAGAGGCGAGTTCGGTGAGCATTTTATTTCACGTTCGGGACGTGTCAATTGGCCACCCAGATCGTGCGATATAACGCCTTTAGATTATTTATTATTTTTTGTGGGGCTATGTTAAGGCTAATGTCTATTCAGACAAGCCTGCTTCAATTAACGTATTGGAAGACAACATTACAGCATTTATATGTGAGACCGGCCGAAACATTGGAAACAGTATGCCAAAATTGTACTAAGCGGATGGACCATTTGAAGCGCAGTCGCTGTCAACATGTGCATAATCTTCAAACGTTAAATTATATGGACTGTACTATCGATTTAAATAAAAATGTCATGCATTTTTCTGAATTTTATGTGTGTTTTTTGAAAATCACCCTTTACTTTCAGCGTCATCTGCCGATTTCCTTTCAGGGTTCCTTTGATTACTGGGAACAAAAGAAAGTCAGCTGGAGCCAGAGCGGAGATAAATGGCGGCTCCGGTAGCCAGCGCTTGCCAGCTACTAAAAGTAATTGCGGAAACTTTTCGGACACACCTTGTATTCATTAATTCAAGGCATTCTTCTATTATATAAGGTAATACTTTTAAATTGTAGTAAAATACTTAGTTCTGTTAATTATTTCCTAAGATTCGATCCTTACAAACTACATGAAATTATCTCCGTGGCAGTGCCGTGTATGAATATGCACAAATCCAAGAAGTTCTACTCTACTTACAAAGTAAATATCTTATTCCATGTCGGCGTCAACGTCTTGTATTCCGTTTGTGTCTGCAAACGCGCATTTCCCAGCTCGAGCACACAAAATGGATCGGACTTGCCACCAATGTCGGCTGCCGCCAAACCTATCGCACCGAAAACTTTCACCGTCAGATGACCAACATCGCGCAAATTCTGAAAACAACGATGCCAACGATAACGATCACGCATAATTTTCATCTCGCGCGGATCCTCTTTGTACGCCTTGAGATCGGTTATGGTTTCTAGAGCAGTGGTGCCACTTATCGTCAACATAAGAAACACTTCGCCGGAACAGTCTTCAAAGGCACGCCAGATGCAATGCGTGGTTTCACGCTGGAATACACTCAAATCGATGTTGACCTTGCCGTAGAGTGCATTGCGATTCCACAGTGAGATTTCAAGATTTTGATCCTCATCGAAGAGATGCAAATCGAATTGCTCCAACCAACGTTCGGTCCAGGAAGACTTGCTTTTGTACTTCTCATTGCCGAGTCTAAACGACGGTGGTGGTGGTGCGGTTGATTAGATTAAAAAAAGGGAGATAATGAATGTTGTTATAGTATATTGGAAAATGATGGCGGTAAATAAATTGTATTTTTAATTTACCTTTTTTAGTTATTGCAAATATTTTTTTAAGACAATGCAAATATTTGGTAATCTCATTATTGGTTAAGTGCGCATGGCTAACTCACCTGAATTTAATATGTATGTCGGTGAGTTTGCTGCCATCGTCGGCCAATGGCAGATCTTTGGCTTTGACCAACAATATCGTGACGACCGAGCTCCAGATTTGTGATTTCAAACGCTTCGATGACTCGGCCAATTTGGTGTTACGCTGGAAGTGCTGCAAACAAAAGGAGTAGGAGTTGCAAAAACTTTGTTAGCCATCAGACGTTCAAGATGTTATGGATTGTTGTGAAAAATTGTGCGCGTAACCAAAATTAATGAATCGCTTGTTCAGCACAAAGATCGACGGCAACAAGGTCACTAGTCAGAGTTTTGTCAACAGCTAACAAGAAAAAAAAAAACAAAAACTGATCAAATGAATCATTAACGCTTACAGCTGGCAGTTTGACCGACTAACTGACTAACCGACTACCAGCTGTCTCGTCATAGCTTTCCCTCCATGTGCCGTCCCTCGTTCGTATTTGTACCTCCATTATCTCGCCAAACTCCATTTGTAGTCGCTGCCGCACAATGGTTCGTTTGCGACGAAGCCGTTGTAACAACATCTCCGACGTGCATTTAACAAACGGCTTGTTTTTTTGGCTGTTGCTTCTCTTAAGTTTGTCCGCTGACCGAATTGCATTGTCTTTCCCGATTTTGACGCTATTCGAGCTGCAATTGAAGGTGACGCTCTTTTCCGCGCTGCTATTACCACTGCTGTCTGTCCGATTGCGCTCCATTACAGACTATCAACAATAGGCAAGGCACAGAAGTAAAAAAAAATAAACGGATGCAAAAAAAGCACACAAAAAGTAGCAGCTTTTGGGAAGATAATTTTAAAACACACAAACTTCGTTTAACAATTTTTTCCTCGTTCTTTTTCTAAAACTTTTCCGGCATTTGTTACTATTTTGCAAAGCGCTACAACTTGTACCGACGTCTGTATGCTTGCGCGCAACACTAATTTCAAGCAGAACTCATTTGCTCGCTTAGTCAGCCGCTCAGGCGGCGAAGATAAAGCTTTGCCTTACAACGGCGGTTAATTCATACTCTGGCGATAATTCATACGATACAATCATACCCTACAGGAAAAGTGACTGCATTGATACTCTAGTAAGAAGAGTAGATGTAACAAGCAAGGAATGTTATTATGAAAATCTTTATAATTTATATAGCATTTACACTCTATGGAGTGTCTTAATTCGAGATATGTATGAGGGGTAGGAAAGGAGTTTTTTTTTTACTTCACACTACAGTGCACTCGCGATAACTCGAACTAATTAAAACAGGCGCTGTTCGATTTATCGAATTTGTTCGACTTATCAATTGAGTGTGCTATGTTAAAAAAACAGTCATCGATATCGATTTTTTTCAATTAAATTTATTTATTTATTTACATATGGATATGAACATGAATATGTTTAAAATAATTAATTCGTTTCAATATTTTTCATCAAATATTTGGCAGTCTTTGTGTCAGTTACACAAAAAAAGTCAGCTTTAACAGAAAAGTTAGGCCGAAAAGAAAGTTGTAATGTGTGTTTGTCTTTTCTTGCCTGCAGCAATGTTGAAGAGTGTTAACCTTTGCGGGCTTACTTGTTCAGTTGTGGCCCACTGAATTACCTTATTGATAGAGCTAACTGCCTCCTCAGATGATATCCGCTTACATGTCTCAGTTGTGTTGTTAAACTCAGACTCAGAATCACTAGTTTCAATTATTACTTCTGTGTCGGTAAATTCGGCACCATCATTCCATTTGTTAACATCATAAAGCGTAAATTCGACCTGTAAATTATGTTTTTCATGTTATGTTCTTTCAAGATGAGTCCACTTATTGGGTAATTCTTTTTTCTTTGGGACAGAAACCATTTGTATAAAGCGGCTTTCATTTTAGGAAACTCAGAAGCTTTTAAAGTTCTCCTCTTCCCAGGACCCAAAATCGTGTTGTTTACTGCTTTTAAAATTGCCTTGTCTTTCTTTTTTATGAGACTTATGGTGGACTTGGCTACCCCATATTCCTTCGCTAGAGAAGTAACACTACATCCACGTTTAATTTTGTTAAGGACTTCAGCCCTCTCTTTTAATGTTAAACACTTCAACCTTTTACGATCCATTACTCACATGCACTGATACACTACAAATGACAAATTTAAAGCAATTTGGTCAATGCAAGATGTTGTTCCCAGAAAACTAACGGGATATTAACGTCGAAATATTCATATGGACAATACACTAGTATACATATAATTTATATACATATACTATTACGTATGTATGTATGTATGTACAAAATGTACATGTTTGAAAAGAATGTGTGTACAAATAAATTTGTTTTTTTTGTTCGAGTTATAGCGCTTTAATATTGTTCGAGTTACAAACTAGTCAATAGGGAAAAAAATGTGTTCGAGTTAGCACGTCGTTCGACTTAGCGGCTATTCGAGTTACCGCGAGTGCACTGTATTTGGTATTCAAAACAACTGTTAAGACTAAGTTTCAGTCAAATTGTGAGATTGGGAGAGGCTAGGTGGCCTAATCTAAAAAAAATAAAAAAAAAACTGAAAATAGAAAGGACGAACTATGGACAAAATTGAGTTCGTTAAGTTCTTTACTGAGCAAAAAAATCTACCATGGACAATTACAGAAATATGCAATCCATCTCCAGTCTTATTAGGAATTAGGAATTAGGAAAAACAATGACTTTTGTGAGCGATTCCATGATAAGTATTCCAAGTATTTTGAATATTGTCGTAAAATTTTCTGAAAATTTGATAGTTTGGAGGAAAAATTTCGAAAACAAATAATTTTCAGATTTATTCAATGTTAGATATTTTGGTACAGAGATTTTTAAGGTCTTCGATTCATTTTAGCATTTAACCTTTTTTTTATTTATATTTTCATGATAAAACATTCTTTTTAAAAATTTTGGTTTGCCACCAATTTAATTTTTTTGTTAAAAGTGTTTATATATTTATGTAACTCGCATTGTAATATAACTCGCAAATTTATGGGAATTCCACTATGAAACTTTCAGGAATTACTAAGCATAGTCCCAGCTATTAATGAAAAAACAAACAAAAAATTTGAGGGTAAATGTTTTTCAAAATTAAAAAAAAAAAATTTTTTTTGCCCAACAGTTTTTAACCAAAAAATATTTTTTTTTCAAAATTTTTGTTTTGGCCAAATAGTTTTTAAAAAAAATAATTTTACAACATTTAGTTTTTTCTAATAGCGGTCGTCCCTCGGTAGGCAATGGCATGCCCCCGAGTGTATTTTTGCCATGAAAAAATTCTCTCATATGGAATTATTAGCTACCCTTTAATTGTAGGTGGGATATTTATAAGTCTTTACAATAAGAAAACTGAAATGTTTTTTTAAAGAAAACATAAGAAAAAGTTGGTATGGATATATTTTAGTTTTTTCTCGGCAATGGGCGCTTTCTCAAGAGCACATATGCCAATGACTACTAGCTTAGAAACACTTAATTCATAAGTTAAGGATTTTATTTATTAAATATTTGGGAATGTAGTTAAATCGTTGAAATTCAGTTACCACTAAACTGATTAAAATTTTGTTTCAGCACACTTTTTCTGACCTAGCAAATTTTTTTATAAATAATTGTTTTCCCTGCAGGGTATTTGCTCGTGCATAAATTTTAAAATATGTGACAACATACATATGTACACATTCGTACATAAGTCAACATTTACATACATGTATACAAAGCAATAACAATGGGAGTTATAATAATTACGCGCTCGTATCTTGAAAGCGAAGAGTCATGCAATGGGTTTTTTTTGTTTATTTCCTTTTGTACTTTCCTATGAAAATTGTAAAATTACACAAAAGAGCACAAATTCCCTCCAGCCAATGTAAGAGCGCCCCTTTACCCTTGAATTCCTCAATTCTGGGCAACTTATTGTGAACATCGTCATGTTTTTACTATTTTAACAAGGGGTGGTCGTTGTACGCGACTGCACTCAGGCGAGATATATCGACAAGAGCACCTGAGTTCGATCCCCTCTGCAACAAATGAAAGAATTTTTTTTGGAATTTTTCAGTTTTTTCGTAGTGTATTTGATGGAGGGGGTCAAAATAAAATTTTTTTAAGAAAGATAGGCCATTTAATATCGTTCAATCGATTCAATGTGAAATAAATATGTGAAACAAGTAATGCTCTAATATTTTTGAGTACTCGGTGTGATCTGAAGCAAAAATAATTAAACTTGCCTGTCAAATACTCTGCTAATTGCGAACTATCTGCTCATCGTTCAATTTTACGCTCATATTTTTTTCGAAAATATATGTATGTTTATACATTTAAGAACTTCTCACTCCATATGTCTTTTCTGGCGAGGTGTAGTACATATGCACCTATTTACACCAGTAGAAAAAAAACCACACCCCTCTTGTGTTTATAAATTTTGACACCTCTTTTTAAATTTATTTTTAACTAATTTTCAATAAAAATATAGTTCATCCCTTAACGAACGCCATATAAATTAAAATTCCAAACTTTGTGCAAATTCGAAAATTTCCTACCTTTTAATAAAAATTTCCAGGAAACCTTATCTAGTTGATTTCGCTGTGTCCAATATCCTCCTCGTCGAAAAATTTGCAGGAAGTTGCACTTTAGTGTGGGCAATCAGACCTCAAGAGAGCTACATACAATAAAGGGTGATCAGATTGGAGATACTTTTTCCAATAAGGATTTTTTGACAGATTACGCCTTTCTACTGCCAAACTAAATGCATGCTCTTTTCAGTATTCATTGACATTTCATCACTAAAGACTTACGCCTCAACAATGTTTACAAATCGTGCTATTGTATTACGAAAATCAAAGCTCTGTGAAAAATGTTCATTACGCTCAGGTCAACTTATGGTATTCAGCGATGAGGCCCATTTTTGGATTAATGGCTACGTCAATAAACACAATTGCCGTATTTGGGCTGAAGAGCAGTCCAAATCCGTTCAAGAACGGCCTCTACAATCATTGAAAACAACCCTTTAGTGCGGCCTATGGGCTGGATGAATCATCGACCCATATTTCTTCAAAGACGAGTCTAGCGCCATCGTAACAGGGAATGGCGAAAGCTATCGATAAAGGACCTTTTGATAACGGAAATTGAGGCCTGTGATTTCCACAATATATGGTTCCAACAAGATGGCGCTACTTCCCATACAGCCATACGGCCCGTCAAGCAATTGATTTACTGCGTCGTCGTTTCGGTGAACATTTTATCTCTCGTCTCGGACCGGTGGTTTGGCACCAAGATCGTGTAATATTATACCCTTGAACTTCTACTTGTGGGGGTATGTAAACTCTGAAAGCTTTTTGAATAAACCAACTTCTATTGAGGTATTGGAAGCCAACATTACTAAAGTTATTCACGAGATACTGACTGAAGTCCTCCAACGAGTCATTCCAAATTGTCGTTTACGGATGGCCGAATTACGGTGCAGGCGCGGACAACATTTTAAAGGGATTATCTAAAAAAAAAATAAACGTCGTGAAGGATTCTACATAAAACTAATACCCAATGCCCAATCAATATAAATTTTCGTTGTTTCATTTCAATTTAAAACCCGATACCCTATATTTTTTATCTTTTATAAGACTAAAATTCACAAAATATATGGATGTCGATATCGCTGCGAAGCTCAGGTTAGCTCCTCGCTATCTTTACCATCTCTCTCCCTAAGGTCATCACAACTAAATTCGGATGACTAAAGGCTAAATATTTTTTCCGTAGATATTAATGGGCAGAGCCCACAAGCGTGATCTCTGCCAGCGACTGAAATCAAAAAGTATTTTGTATAAAGTCAAACACTTTTGCAAGGCAAGCGCCAAAAAGTACTAAGAAGTAGTGCTTAAGTGGCTATAAATAAGTTGATATTTCAATAGGCTAATGATGCGAAGTACTTGAGAGAAATCGAAGCAGTTTTTTATGTCGAAAGTGTGGGTAAGAAATTTATAAACCGTTAAAAACGATAGAACTGCATTCAAGATTCAAGCAGTTAACCAGCAGTTTTCCTGAAAAAGGATGCAGATATTGTGAAATTCCTAAGGATACTTGAAAAGTTTAACAGCCAGTAAGCAGATTAGCAGTAGGGAATAATAAAGAATAATAAATACTAAACACCAAGAAAAACCCTTTCCACACATGTATTGCACTTAAAAAAAAATGTACTTTATTTTCCCTAAATAAACCAGTCTGCTCGCAAAATACAAAATACAAAACAAAAAAACTTAAAAAAATTGAATTCAAAATTTGTAGACTTCTGTTATACATTTAATGCAGTCTTCAAATTTTAAAATGTTTGCTCGATATTTGCCGTATTTGTTGCAAACGCTCATGTTACCTTCGGTTTGTCAAGCCATAAGAACCGACTATTTAGCGCATTCAGTGTCTGCCACTAAGAATCGTACATCGTTTTTTGCTGTTTGGCCGAGGTCCTCCTCCTATTTGTGGCGTGCGTATTGATGTTGTTCCACAAATGGAAGGACCTACAGCTTCAAGCCGACTCCGAATGCCAGATATTTTTTATGAAGAGCTTTTCATGGTAGAAATCCACTCAGACGTTTGGATTGCCTGCCGAGGGGCGACCGCTATTAGAAAAAGTGTTTTCTCCATTTTGGCGTTTCACTGAGTTTCCAAGGTACGTTCAAAATTTCAAAATTTAAACAAAATTACAAAACTTAAAAGAATTTAGTAAACCCTTAAAAGATAACGTGTTTTCCATATTTTGAAGGTAATATTTGCCGTGTCTACGAAGTTATTTTTACTCTGCATTTTTTTTTTAATGAAAAGTGTAGCACACGAGTTTGCTTCACAACTTTTAATGACAATAAAGCTTAGAAATAAAGTAAATAGCGCCCAATGGCAAGAAAATGGTGGAAAAAATGGAAAAGGAGCAACAGTATTACGATGAAAGTTACCCATTTAAAGTTAATATTTTTTAGAGTATTCAGTTTTGTAGATAATTTCAGCTTAGTAAAATATAGTGATTTGGCAGGAACAGTAAGATGCATCCGAACTACAAGTTCGCATATCTAAAATTTAAATAGAATTTTATGACAAATATTTTTGTGGAACATTTAAACCCACCTTGTTCCTCTTTCCCTTTTCCAGAAAAGAGATAAAAAACAGCCATTAAGTGGGGAGTTAGAGTGTTAAATGTTAAAATGTTGCGCAAAAATGTTCCCGGTTGTTTTTTTATTAAAGAACTGCTGTATACATCAGATAACTAAAATGTAGTGAATTCGTAAAAAAATTGCATGAATTGGAAATCTGACCCCCCTCAAAAGAATTCTTACGTAAACTTACAAATCGCCGATACAGGCATAGCTTTTTCTTCCCTCTTTTCTTCCCTCATGAACCAAGTAAATTTTGTTTTTGTGTTGCACAGTTTAAGTTAATAAAGAAACAGTTAATTGCGTACACATTGAAAAAAAAAAACTGTTCAATTTTCAATGAAACTCACTGTATGCACATATTTAAATACATATGTATGTATGTACGTGATATTTTAATTTTCTTTCTGCTCCCAGCTACTAAAACTCGCTCGACTCGCCTGGCCGATCGTAGTGTAAAGACAATTACTAAAGGAGATACAAATGTTCTTGTCTTTTTTCATACAAACATACATACATAGATACTTTTCCACCTGTAGCAAGCTGGATAATATAAGCAACACGCCAGCACGACCCTAAATATCGACTCATACAGTACGGCTGCAAATATTTATTTGTGCGGTTAGTCAATATTTTTTCGTGCAAATTTGTAGTTAAGATTTTGTTTATATACAATATTAGAGTTTCCCTGCTACGTATCTACCATATGCCGACGGGAAATAGCATGCGTAGCTGTATTTTGAAATATTCGAACTTAAATGGGAACATACAGTAGTAGACATAAAAATTCGTGCAATAAAGATGTTGCTCTATTCACAACAGGTATTTATTTATAATAAAATTGAACAATTATTTCACTGCCAAGAAATAGATTATAAACTGAGCATAATATCAGGTCAGTCCATAAGTACGTACTTCCAAACTCGTAAAATAATAAGTTCTGAATAATATTGTAACTTTATAGATCAGCTGCAGAAAAAGGTTCGTGAAAAGGACACAGTTTGTTAAAGAAAAAATTATTTTTCACAAGAGGATTTTGACAATGGCTAAATTCCATTAATTAAAGTTCGAACTCTTGGATCATCCCCCCTAGTGACTTCCAAATGTTTCCAGACCTAAAAAAATTCATGCGGGAAAACCGTTTTTCGTGAAATGTTGAGGTCATAACACCTGTGGAAGCACATTTTGCAGCCATTCCAGATTCTCACTTCAGGGTGAAGGAGATTATAAATTGGAATCTCGTTGGAATAAGTGAAGTGATGTTCAGGCTAACAGAAATAATGTATACTGAAGTGTATTTCAAATCATAAAATTGTATTTTTCTTTTCAAACCACAAAATTTATTATACAACGTAGTATTTGTGTGATAATATCTACCTCGATAAGCAAATATACCTAATCTTTTACGAGTAGTGGCATGCCCATCCAAGTGATCGAAGTATTTAAAAATTTCGTTGTCAATTTTTCAAAAAATTGGGTTATTTATATGCTTGAGAATAGTGAGAAATAAACAAAACAAAAAAAAAAATTTATAATTTTAAGATTTATTCAATGCTGAAAATTTTAGTATATGTTCTTTTCAAGTATTTGTTTTACATTATTTTTCTCTATTATTAAGGATAAAATATTAAAAAGAAACATTTTCTTGGGGAATGGTTTTGGAAAAAAAAATATTTTTTGCTTAAAATTTTTCTGAAAAAAAAAATTATTTATGTAATTTTCGGAAAACACAGTTTTTTTTATTTTATTTTTAATTATTTACTTTTTTTTGTTAATAGCTCATACTCAATAGATAATCCCTACAAGTTTCATAATTTAACTTTTTGAGTTATATTCAAATACGTACAGCGAAACAGTCAAACTATAAAAATTTGTCAAGTTTTTTCTGGTTGACTTTTTTTAATACCCAAACCTGCGAAAAAACAAATTTTTAGAAGAGTTGATGTGAATGTATAAAATATTTGTATCATTTTACATGGAATAGCTTTATTGAAATCGCCTTAATCACCGACTGCCACTTCCACCCTACCTACCTAGATCCCTATCAAACACACAATTGCCTGGTTAAATGCTAAATAATAATAATTACAATATTTATTGATTTGAGTTCAAATAAAAAATTAAACGTATACAAAGCATGTATGTCGCAACCAGTTTTGTTATTGCCAAGGCATACTTACTTTTTACTACAGTAAAAATATTTAATTGTTGCTTAGAAATATACTAGGTTTATGTTAGACATATGTGCAGTGTACAGCAGAAGTTTTGATACCCTACCACTTCGAAGATATTTTATAAAAAATATCACGAAAGTGTTTGAGTAGTTTATTATTTTATTAAAAATTAAATAAATCCAATTGCTCCTGTGTGAAATATAAGAAAATAGGTATGAAATAGAAACTATCTTATTCTGAAATAAGAAGGAGAAAACTATAGATAATCCGAAAATTCGTATAGCACAAGTGTTGATACTCTTGCAATAAAGTACTTATGTATGAAACAGTTTAATAACAATTTGAGCAAAATTACATTTAATATTAAGTAGGATGTCCTCGTAATCGAATAACCTCTTTTAGTTGGTCAGGCATTGAGTGAATCAAGTTTTTTGTATAATCCGAATTTTGCCATTCGACTTGGAGCAAGCTTTTAAGTTGATTTTTAGAACTTATGTTGTGTTTCCTTAATCGATTTTGCAAATGATCCCATAAATGCTCTATAGGGTTCATATGTGGGCTCTGTGAAGGCGTTGATAACAATTGCCCTACTTTATGTATGTATTAGCCACATCTTCACTATGTGCGCGGTGTGTTTGGGAGCGTTGTCCTGCTGGAAATAAAATCCACCACACCATCCCATTTTTCAGCGCTTTGTAACAAGTTTTCTTGAAGGTGTTTGAATTATTCTTATTTCATCAATAAAAACAAGATTGCCAACACCTGCCGTGATCATGCAGCCCCAAACCAAGACGCCTCCACCTCCATGCTTAGCCGAGTAAATTGTATTTTTTGGATTTAATTTTTCATTTCGCTTCCTCCACACTTTAGGTCGCCCATTATATGCGAAAATATTATATTTCGCCTCGTCGGAGAAAATTACTTTGTCCCAGAAGTCAAATTCTTTGAGTTGATAAGTTCAAGTAAATTCGAGCCTTTTATTTTTATTAGTATCACTGACAAAGGGTTTTTTCTAGCAACACATGCATTATAGTATATCCATTTCTCTTGATTGACCTTCAGACTGTATCCGATGAAACAATAGTGTTAGAGATGTTTGCAATATAGTAGCTATATTTGGAGCACTTTCGAAAGGATTTATTGTTATTGTTCTCTTGATAAGGTGTTCATATCCCTCAGTTAAAGTCCCAGGGTGGTCTGATTTCTGCTTATTTTCGTTCCTTTTCTCTTTTTTGAATATTTGTATTACATTTTGCACTGTTGTTTTACTCTTGTTGATGGTTTTCTCGATTTCTGAGCAAGATTTTCCATCTTACGGTTATTTCGGGCATTGGCTACTTCACAGTGCGAGCGTATTTCTTATTTATATTTAGATTTTTGCTTGCCGTTGTTGATGCAGCAGACGAAGTTGATTCTCTTATTTGATTACGAATGAGTACAAAGTGTATTGTTCGTATATAAATGAAGTTTTTCAGAATCTATAATAATGTGTGAAATTCCTTAATATTATACTTAGAAATGGTAGGGTATCAAGGTTTATGCTGTGCGCTGCATGTAGGTGTTTCAAATTGACCAGGGGTATGAAAAAACCTCAAATTTCATTTAGGCGCTAAATAAATCTGTCGAAAAATGCCAGGGTACACCAAATTTCAAAGTAACTTATGGAGACTTAAGTTATAGATTTTATATGACATGTATAAGGAAGATACGACCACCATTTTCGTATATTTAGTTTACATAGCCATTTCTGCGCACCAAATTTATTAATGATGTGGCTTATATTTACCGTTATAACTTGGTGCAACACAATAGAAATTTCAAGTCTTATACTATATATATCATAGAACTGAGTAATGTGGCAATACTATCTACCATTTTACAAGTGAATATCAGAATATTTAACGGAAGTATCAAGATTGGAACTTCAATGTCTGATTTTTCTGTGCACTCATATTTTATATGGGAGGAGAAAATAGTCATTTCGGGATTTATTAGAACTGTATTACATTGTCGATTTTTAACCTTTATGTTTCTGATTGAGAATACTACATTTTAGAAGGTACACTGATTTATTCCTTTTTCCATCTGGGCACTCTAATTTGCAAGCATATCATTCGTGAATACACTGCAGAGAAATTTAGTGATACTAAAATTACTCGCACGTGCTTCTAGTGGATTCAAAGAAAGAGAAAAACAAAGTAATTGCGCTCATTTTTTTTCATCTTTAAGCTAGTGGTGAAATTTACAGAACATTTTTCCGTGTTTCAAAAAAAGTACTAAATTTGGCAGAAAGTAAGCCTACCTAGTAAGCTTTGTATTTCGTTTGCGACAACAAAATTGTATTAGAGATGGCACTATTACTGCAATACAGCGGATATATACAGCTCGCGATAGATTATAGCACATCAATTTTTCGACCAGTTCTTGCTATTTTTGTGTGTATTTTTTTTTTTTGTTCTTTTGTTTTTTTGTTTATTTACTTTTGTTCGATATGACCATCTTTTGCCTTGAATAAGGCCTTGAGACGGTCCAGAAACGAATCGCAAGCTACCCGAATTTAACTTGCAAGTATTTTGGACCACTTGCGGCCAATGGCTTTTTTCAGCGCCTCGAGACTGGTGAATCTTTTAGTTCGGACCTTGCTCTCCAAAATGGCCTAAAGAGAAAAAGCCAACGGACTCGTGTCTGGTGAATTTTAGAGCCATTGAGCTCTTTTTGCTTCACTTGAGCTTTGTGAGACGGTGCCGGGTCCTATTGAAACGTCTATGGTCTGCCATCGACATTTTTGTCTGCCCACAGCTTCAAAGAAACCTCCAGAATACTTTACCGATAATATTTCGCATTTACCTTGAAGGCAGGCTCGATGAAAACGATTGGAGAGCGTCAATCTGCGATTACAGCGGCCCAAACCATTACCTGTGGCGGGTGCTGCCTCCTGGTGGTCAATCGATGACTCAAATTCTCGTATGAATGTTCGGTCAAATAAAGGCTGAGAATGGCAAACTGTGTTCACATTTCCGTTCCGTAAGGTTTGACAGGTCTACATTAATCGTTTAACGGCAGAAAAACGCTTCCAAGTTACGGAAATTTACTTTGAAAATAAGCAAATCCGCATCAAAAATTAATCCTCGGCATATTTCGCGCCGATCCAATGTGTGTGAAAGTTTTGCAGGATTGGTATTGTCTCTGATTGATTTTCACACGGCTTCACTTCAATTATTTGGTCGTTCAAATTACCTCAAAACTGGGGGGTTGGAGCCGACCTTTCCAGGTTTATCTACAGAATGCTTAGCGACAGAACGGTCATGGCAGAGTGGGGCGGCGTCTCTCTCCGCCGGCAGGTGAGCAGGGGCACGCCGCAAGGCGGGGTTCTCTCACCATTTCTCTGGTCTTGTTATCAATAACTTGCTGGAGGAGCTGGTGAGGAGGGGCTGAAGGGTGATTGCCTACGCGGATGATGTGGCATTAATTGTTAGAGGAAAGTTTATAGATACCCTGTACGATTTAATGCAGGGATATCTGAACGGAGTTGTTCGATGGGCAGCACACTGCAGCTTATTGGTGAATCCTCTTAAGACGAGGAAATATAAAATACCCCGAGCTCAACTCCCCTCGATGGGGGGTGCTCCGCTGGTGCTTTCTGCCTAGGTTGTACAACCCGCCTAGGGTTGTATTTTAGCTCTATAATACCATAATAAAGCCAATCTTGTTATATGGAACCATTGTCTGGGGAAACTCACTGGAGAGGTCGACATTAGTTAAAAAGCTAGAGAGAGTCCAGAGGTCTGCACTCATTCAGAAACTTTGAGTTCACCCCCTTGTCGACGGATCAGTGTGTGCCCTCGCTTAGACCAAGCGGAACTTTCTTTACCATATTCCCCCAAGGGAGGAGTGGACTGGGGGCAACACTTGAGGACAGGGCCTCGTCAACCTGTTCACGGATGGCTCGAAGCTGGACGGTAGGGTTGGAGGAGGAGTATTCTACAAAGCGCTCCCCATCAAACTCAAATTCAGGCTACCGGATCACTGCAGTGTGTTCCAAGCAGAGGTGGCCCCAATTAAAGAAGCAGCTGACTGGCTACTTACTTGCGTAATAACTGTTAAGAAGGTAAATATTTACTCCGATAGCGAAGCGGCAATTAGGGCCCTAGGCTCGATTATGGGGCATTCGAAGCTGGTCAGGGAATGCCTGGTCTCTCTCTCGATTGCATGAGAATTCTTCGACATAAAGATAATTTAGGTACCTGGTAAGAGTGACATTGCAGGAAACTGCGAAACCGACGAGCTGGCCAGACAAGGGACCTGTGAGGTAATGTGCCCGCGAAAGGAGAGGATCGGGATCCCCTTGACAACCTGCACTCTACTCCTGGAAGCATGGGCTTTGCACCAACTCATCGAGCGCTGGGCAAGTACACGAACGTGTAGGGTCGCGAAGTCCTTCTGGCCACTTTTGGATAGGAGGCGTTCGAGGGATATTCTGGGGATGACAAAATCTCATCTCTCAAATTTTGTGGGCATCTTCACGGGGCACTGCCCGCGAGGTATACATGCCGCGAGACTCGGAATTACTTCGAGTCCTTTTTGTGTCAGCTGTATGGAGGATGAGGTGGAATCATCTCAGCACCTGCTCCTTAGCTGCCCAGCTTTCGCGGGACTATGATTCAAGCATCTTGGTTATCACTTCTTTTCTGCGCCTGTTGATATAGCAGGTGTTGATAACAAAAATCTGATGAACTTTATCAGCAACATAAAGAGGTTAACACAACCGCAGGCTAGTCACCGTTCGTAGTCCACAAACACTCAACCTTCCCCATCCCTTTCCCTTTCTCCCCTTTTTCCTTCACCTCTTTTTCCTCTCTTGCAATGGTATCACAAAGGAGGAACCAAACTTCTTTCGTCCAAGTGGGCCCTACTCTCTGGGCAACCATCACTACCTAACCTAACCTAACCTACCTCAAAAATGCGGAAATATCTCTCGGAAACGTTAAATTTAATTTTTCCAAGGAGACTGGGCCAGTCGATAGTGCCAGAAGCAACATAAAGCATGAAATTATAAATTACGTATGCATTTTAAACCGAATAAATGTACTTTATAAAAATATATATAGATATTTAATGTCAGTGGGCCATAAGTTCACACTGAAGTTTTTGCAATATACAACTAAATAAAACATGGTCCCATAAACTAAATTACACAGAGTGCCTACTTATTAATTTTCTAGTGTCGGAAGCGTGATATAATTTTCCCTAAATACATGACACCCTTGACAGCGTCAAATTCAATGTCAAGGGAAACAACCAAATATCTACAAAAGCCTAGAGAAATTAATTTGTGTAAGTAAAACCGCAAATAAAAAATATGCTGACGTAAACTAAATTAATATTTTATGTTATAGTCGACCACCAATTCAATGAGAGGAGAAATATAAAAAATGTGATAAATCTAGACACACACAATGCGAAGTATGCACACAAAAACACACCTGTATGTACACAACAACAACACACATAGGTACTTAAAAGTACATGAAAACACAGGAACTTCGAAAATACGCCCACAATTGCTCGGAAAGTCACTCCCGCACTTAACACCATTTTCTGAGTGACTTATTTTTTGACAGCTCTGTGAATTGCTCTCACCAGTAGCATTTAAGTTTCTTCGCTGCTTAGCGAATTTTATTCTCACACGCATAATAAGAAAATACCAAAAACATCAAAAAAGTGATAAATCACTGTCTGAGGCGTCTCTCGCGGTTCGCGTCGCATTTCGCTTGCCTTCTTCCTGCTCACTTCGCTCACATATTCATTTTCACACCAATATAATTCCCACAGATAATCACTCACTTAGCTCGCACAATAAAATTTACTGACATTTCTTGTATTTTTTAATTTTTGTTAGCTTATTTTTTTTTTAATTTTTTTTTGTTTTTTGGATTTTCCCACATGCTCTTTTGCTGCTCATAGGCAAGTCTAATACGAATTTAATTGCAACTTACCATTTCCTTATCCTCTTGACTGCGTGGCCAAAGTGTTAGATTTACGAGTATTTCGCCCATCTGACGCTCTGGGTGATTCGTATCATGTAATGGCAGGCAGAGATCTTCTGCTTTACCCAATTCCAGTTGGGTTAAGTCTATTTGTGCGGAACCCATGAAATCATCCTGCAGGCCCCAATCGTAATCGAATACCTGCAGCGTTTTAGATTGAATAATTAATTGAATAGTTAAACATAAATACACATTGAATGGAATTGGAAAACTACTATGACATGATTTAGTGCTAGCGGGCATAAATTTGATATGATAATATTAATGATGAAATATGACTCCGGGATAAATTGTCTTAGCATTTAAGAAAATTCATTTGATGATATTTAATTTGTTAGTGCTAGTCGACCGCCGTAGCTGAATGGGTTTGTGCGGGACTGGCATTTGGTAGTGTCCAGGCACAAGACTCCGGGCATGAAACTGCAAACAATAAAACAAGTTTTTTTCCAATAGCAATAGTGAGTGTATTTCTGTCATGAAAAAGCTCCTGATAAAAAACTATCTGCCGCTTGGAAACGGCATAAAACTGTAGGCCCTAAATTTGTCGAACTACAGTAAGACGTACACCACATATTGGAGGAGCAGCTTGGCCAAACACCTATCAAAGGATGTAAGCGCCAATTACATATATGCATACAGGGTGTCCGTTGGCAAAATTAGGTTTAATCAGAACTAAGCTAAATTAAAAAAGAATTATTAAATTATTAAAAAAAACGAATTATTTAATAACTAAAGGGTTTTCAAATAAGAGGTGTTAGTTTGATATTCAAAGAAAAATGTTATTTTTTAATATAACTGATCGGATGTTTATTTTATTATAAAGAGGAAGGTATGCCATTAATAGTGGAAAATAACATCAGGCAAATGACCACCACGACCACGCTTACAGGACAATATACTTTTCATGAAATTTTCCATAACCGACATGCAAAATGGTTGCCCTATGTCCTCGATAGCCTCGCGAATTCCATCTTTGAGGTCTTGAATCGACCCTGGGCTGTTGGCGTAGACCTTCTCTTTCACGTGACCTCAAAGAAAAAAGTCACAAGGTGTTCAATCACAAGATTTCGGTGGTCAATTGTGATCACCTCTTCGAGAGATAACACGGTCCGGAAACTTTTCCCGTAACAGATCAATGGTTTCGTTGCTTGTGTGGCACGTAGAAAATAAACGTTGTCCAGATCAATACCATCTCGATAGCGCAATCCATTCGCCTGTAACACCTGTTATTGGAAAACCTTTTATTACAAAAAAAAAAAACAAAAAACAAGTGTGGATTTTTTTCTAATTATTTCTTCTTAATGTTGACCATTACGTCGGCTTTACTCTTGGAATCTGGCCTCTGTACTCCGTACCACCTATTGGACAAGTGATGTCGGGATGCCATTTACCTCGCGAACGATAACTTCTTTTAGCGTTGTATTGGACGCTGGGTTTGTTTCAGAGACTTTACTTTGGAGTTACCTCCAGAGAAAAAAGTCTATAGGAGTAAGATCGGGCGACCTGGATGGCCATAATATGTCACCGAAAGGGTTTAGTAGTCTGTTAGGGAAGAGATCACGCAGTATTGTCAAGTTCTTTACCCGTGTGCAGCGTGGCGCCATCTTACTGAAGCGGAAGGAAGGATGTTCTCTCATTATGGGCAGAAAATAATCGACCACAGAAATTGCTTGCGCTAGACTATTAAATAAAAAAATTATAGTCCAATTATTCCACAGCTGGGCACTGCACACCAACCGTCACATTGGGACTGTGAAGTGGGTGTTAATATTTTAATAGTGGACTCTGTCCCTCAGCTGACCAATAACGGAAATTTTATTTGTTTACACTAACATTTATGCTAAATGAAAATGCGCTTCATCACTCCAAAATTTTCTTCCAGTAATTTTTACGCAAATTCTAATCATTAGGCTTATGCGCTGGCATGACTTGGATTTGAAGGTGTGAAGTCTAAGATCCTCAATATTTCATGCACATTTGTTTTCGGAAGTCCCAGGGTAGCCAATCTCTTGCACATGAACTGACGCGGATTATCGTGGCGCGAGCTTGTAGCGACGATATTTTGTTCTTCCGCCAACTGTGACATCGTGAGAATAAGAAAGCTAATGCAACCCTCTCCCGATCATTTGCTTAGCGATTAGGGAGAAACCTTAAAAAATATTTTGCGACCGGGGGGGGGGGGGCGTGTCCCTGTATATCAGCTGCTTAATGCAACAGAGTTGTCTTAGAGCAACAGGGTTGCGGTATTGCAACAATGATAGAGTAGCATGAGGAATACCATACTTTCGGTATAGTAAAACTCGAGGGCGGTTCAATAAGTATCCGTGTTTGATAACAGAGAGCGTTTCTGAGAGAAGTTGGTATTACTAGTATCGTATGCTGCCATCTATCAAACGACGGCAAAACAAACTTCAGACTGATTGATAGGGTAGTTTAGATTTGGCAGCTATTCCAGTAAGACCTGTTTCGTGATTTTTGCTAGGATGGAAAAAAGACCAGTATCGTTAGGTAATTCGTTGGATGGATGCCAAAAAATGTGAGGAAATAAAATCAGTGTTGGATGCGATCTATGGGGACGCTTTGCCATCTATGGCCACTGTTAGATATTGGTTCAACGAATTTAAACGCGAGCTAACATTCGTTTTTGATGAGGAGCGACCAGAACGCGAGGTAGATGTCGTTACCCAGGAAATCATTCAAAAGTCCACGGCATCATTCTCGCTGATCGACGAACGAAAGTGCGCGAAATAACTGAGGCCGTAGGTGTGTCGACCGGAACAGCAATTAATATTTAACATCATAAGTTGGCGATGAAAAATTGTCGGCACGATGGGTGCCGCGATTGCTCATCGTGGGCAACAAGCAAATGCAGCTGTGAACTTAGAAGCAGTGTTTGGAGCAATTTAAGCAAAATCGGAAGGAATTTTTGCGTCGATTTGTCACCGTTGATAAAACCTGGATTCATTATTGCTCACTAGAAACTAAGCTACAATCAAAACAATGGATATCTCTCGCTGAATCTGCTCCAAAGAAGGAGAAGGCAGTTCCATCGGCCGAAAAGGTCATGGAGACGATTTTTTAGGATGCGAACAGCGAAAAGGGAAAAGTTATCACTTGACCATACTACAGTGAGTTATTGGACCGATTTCATAAAAAATTGAAACAGACACGGAAGCATTTGACAAAGAAGGTGTTTCACCTCGGTAACCTATCAGTACATCCATCCCGAATTGTCGCCGCCAAAATGCATGAATTGCTGCCGCACACCCGTATTCACCTGATCCGGCTCCTTGCGACTTTTTCTTGTTCCCTAACATAAAGAAATAGCTAGTGGGAAAAAAATTATTTCAAACGAGGAAGCCATACACTTGCCCGCGCCACCTAAATAGTCCAATCAAACCCATAAGTCGTTTCACATGTGACCAAAAAAGCTTATGAAAATGTCAGCGTCATCGGATGAAAGCTTTCGGAATCTACAGGGTGGGCCATATAGCGTTTGCTTTGTGAACCACCTATTTTTTGAGAATGGTAACACAAATGACATGTCAAATGTGTTCATAATTTACTTAAAGGTTTGACATTTTCGGAATGGGACGCTATACGCTTGAACAAAATTGGGAAATATTGAAAACCTATTTCCAAAGGGGTGTGTCTTCTTCTTTTTTTCTGATTTTTACATCGGTGGCTACGCCAATAAGCAAAATTGTCGGATTTGGGGCTCAGAAAATGCACACGTTACTGTAGAGAAGCAAATGCATCCACAAAAAGTCACTGTTTGGTGCGGATTTTGGTCTGGCGGCATCATCGGGCCACTTTTTTTCCAAAAAGAGCGAGCAGCCGCGGTTACAGTAAATGGCAAGCGTTACCGTGACATGCTCAACGAGTTGTTTCCAAAAATTGAAGAGGATGACATGGACGACATTTGGTTTGAACAGGACGGTGCAACTTGTCACACTGCCAAAGTTACACTCGAACTTTTGGCTACCGTTTTTGAAAACCGAATAATCAGCCGAAATTCCGATATCAATTGGCCACCTCGGAGCTGTGATTTAAGCCCGTTGGACTATTTTTTGTGAGGAGCCGTTAAGGACAAATGCTATGCGAACCATCCAGAGACGATTGATGCTTTAAAACACGAAATCGAAGTTGCGATTCATGAAATAGGAGCCCAAACAATCGAAAATGTGCTTAAAAATTGGGTTGATCGAATGGCCTACTGTAAAGCCAGTCGTGGCAGTCATTTGAACGATATTATTTTTCATTCATAAATGACAATGTTAATCTTCAAAATCAAAAAAAAAATTTTGATTCGCTTTTTGTTTATAGCCGATTCAAAAAGCAAATTTTACATGGCCCACTCTATATAAACCATAAACTTTCAAATTTATTTATTGGTATGCAAATTTTTTTATATAAATATAATTGGCGCATACACTATTTTTGGGTGCCTTTCTTGCCATTGCCTGCCAAGAGACCACCGCTATTAAAAAAATGTTTGCCTTAATTTTGGTGTTTCACCGAGATTCGAACCTACGTTCTCTGTGTGAATTCCGAACGTTAGTCACGCACCAACCCACTCGGCTACGGTGGCCGCAAATTTGATTACTTTTCCAATAATAATAATTCTTATTATTATTCTAATCCTTATTATTAACCTAAAATAACTAGAAGTGTTTTCAAATATGTAGAATGCATTACTCACCTTTATATTGATTGGCAGAAAAGGGTCTTCGATGGGTACAATGAACACTTCATCCCACACCGGATTCAGGTCCCGATGAATGGTACGTGATTTATGCAGGAGGCGACCGCCAACTTTGAACTTAACATAAGGATCACTTAGACCTACATAAATGGTTGAACATAAGAAAAGAAAGAGAAAAAAGAGCATAATTAGTTTTGTGGTTGGACAAAGCGTTAAGTTAAAGTGCTTACAGAAATAATTATTGAATTAAATTAGATGGCGATGGATGAATATTTGTTGGCGTTTGTATGCAAGTAGATGTGTATGTATGTATTGCAGTTGCATATTACTCACCATTTTTGTCCATGGCCATCAAGTCGCTGCCGCTCTTCAGATGAACGCGTAACTGAAAAAAGACGTACTGTCGTAATTGTGCTTCCTTTTTGCGGCGCAACTCTTCCGCCTGGCAAATAAGAACGTTAGTATTGTATGTTTGGAATTAGTAAGAAGACGGTGGCAATAGTTGTGAGCGAAATTAGTTTAGCTAAAGCAGTGAAAATCAGTCCGAAAGAAAGTGGAAATAATGCGCGTAACATAGAAATGCAAAGCAGATTAAATTTGAGATAGTGCCAGCAATGCAGATGCGGAATAATTAAGAATGGCAGGATGAAAGAGGAGAGGAGCCAGCATGAGAAAGATGATAGCATTTGTTGGCGAGTGTAGTTTGAAAATATGGTGTGTTATTGTGTGATAAGGGGAGAACAAAAATTTTAAATGTAGTTACAATAAAGTGGAAGAGGAAGGACAAAACATTTGCGAAATTAGCTATAATATTTTATTGAAAATTCGCTGGATTTGTTTAAATTTAATAAGTTGAATAAAAATCAAATAAAAAAATTTTTAAGTTGACTAAAAGGTTGAAAACAATTTTTTCTAGATTCATGAAAATAGCCTTGATAAGTTAAGATTTAAAAAATTTTGTTATAGTAATAAGTAATATTTGAAGTTTGATATGAAATTCGTGAATTGTAGTGTTGAGTGATCGAAGAATTTCGATTATATCCGTAAATTTTTCTGAAAATTTGCAGGCTTAAGCTTACAAGAGTATAAGGGGTTAGTGGTGATCAGAATTAAAAAAAATGATTTTTTTAAGTATAATATCTTAAAAATATTCTAAGAAAATTTGAAGTGAATCCGACAAATAATTTTCGAGTTATTCAACAATTAACAAAGGACACTCGGGCGCTTGATGGCAAAACTTTAAATGCGTTTCTCTCAAACCTATGTTTTTTGAACTGGTGATCACTGAAACTTAAAAACTGTTTGGTAGATAAAATAAAATGTATACTGCTTTTGAAAAACATAAAAAACTCGTGTCTGATCGAAGGATTTTTTTTTTTTTTTGCTGAGGCCGCCATATTGTTCATTTTGAAAAAAAAAGCTTCGATTAGGCACAAGATTATCTATTAATAAAAATAATTTCTCCAATAATAAAACTAGTAATCTCCAAGAATTTGTGATGATCACCGCAGGAAACTTCTGGAGAAACGAGCTAATAAAGGAATTGACTAGGAAACAAAAATTATTGAAAATCATCATTTTTTCGGGCATCTGAATACCTCTAACCCCTTGACCCATAGGAAACAAATACCCAAATAATTCGAATAAAAGAAGTCAAAAAATTTGAAAAAAAAGTTGTATAATTTTCAGATTTTTTCTATGTTGAAAATTTTGGTATGTAGTTGTATAAAATTAAATAACTTTGGTTGTTTTGAACAATTTTATTAATCTTTTTTTCATTTTTAAGGATAAATTATGGTTGGTTGGTTAAAGTGGTGATTCTTCCAAAATTCAACTAGCGCTTCCGCACCATTTTGTTGCCACATCCTCGTTACCAACTTCTTTAATGGTCGTTTGCAGCAAGACTATACCCAATCTGTGCGGTTTAGGAAGCTTATTAGGTTGTTGGCATTCACAGAGGAAATGGAAGAGTGTTTCCTTTTTCTCCGGTTGTTTACAACTGTGACAGTATGTGTTATGAGGAATGCCCATTGGCCAATTGGCAGCTTGTTCTCCGATAGAGCAGAAGCCAGTTATGACTGCCGTTAGTCTACAGGCGTTCCGTCGTTTCATGCTTATTAATGTCAACGATTGCTTGAGGTTGTAGGTAGGCCATAGCGTTCTACTAATTTTGCATTTCGTCTGGTCTTTACCTAATGGTGTGAATACCGATTCTGCAAGATCATTATTCATGGCAGATCCCCCTCTTACCAGTTCATCTGATTTGCGTTACCTTCCATGTTCCGATGTCCCGGCACCCAGATTAAGGTAACTTTATGGTTTACACTCAAGGTGGTGAGTCTTTTCCTACTTTTTTCCACCACTTTAGAGGTTGTTGTAGCCGAACCCAGTGCCTGGATTGCAACTTGGCTATCCGAAAGAATAGCGATATTGCCCTTAAAAGAGAAATCTGCGATTAGTACCCTACAAGCTTCCTGAATTGCCAGACATTGCTGGTATTATGGAGGCGCACAGATTTCTCAATTTTAAGAAAGTCCATTTTACTGACATCTGTCTAGACTGTAGTGCCGAAGTTGTTTAGAGAGAGTACCTTATTCTATTTTTCCTTAGATGGGAAAAGAGTGGCAAAATTCCTATTGAATGTTAGCGTCGGGACGATGTAGTCAGTCTTCACCGAGGTTAAGTGAGTTTGTCGCAAGACTGGCATGACCATAAGTTTTTTCTTTCCAGCGACCCGCTTCATTTAACCTAAGGCAAGGTTAGGTTAGGTTGATATGGTTGCCCAGGGAATGGGCACACTTGGACGAAGAAGGATTCGTCCTTTGTGATACCATTATGGAGGGGTGAGGCGGGAGAGAAAGACCGATGGGATACAGGGAGAGGGCGGGGAGAGGTGGTGCTGGGATAGTTAGGAGCGTGCGGATTACGAACGATGACTATGTTTGCGTCAACCGCTTTATGCTGCTGATGAAATTCATCAGATTTTTAATGTCAGCGCCAGCTATATCAGCAGGCGTGACAAAGAAGTAGGAGCCAAGATGCCTAGATCTTAGCCCCGCCAGAGCAGGGCAGCTAAGGAGAAGGTGCTGAGATGATTCCACCTCATCCTCCATACATCCAGCACAAAAGGGACTCGAGGTCATTCCAAGTCTCACAGCATGCATTCCTCGCGCATTGTGTCCTGTGTGCATACAAAATTTCTTTTTATTTTTTTGCAAATTTAAAAAAAAAAAGAATTTTTCTAAGTTTTGTTTTATTTAACTTAATTTTCGTTATTTGCTGATGCTGTGCTCAGTAATCCCAGTAAAGTTTCATTCTGGGTTTTTTTTTTACTTTTTGAGTTACAGACATAGGATTAAGTACGTACAGTGAACCAGTGACAAATCAATGCAAAATACTGCTCTAGTGAAGCGTTAGATATACGTCCGTTTGCGAACCGATCGAGGCATCCTTGCAACTAATGTATACATATACACGGTATTTTTCGTTGATTCGTTGTACGGATTCGAAAATAACTCGAAGAGTTATAGAAATCTCACTATGAAACTTTTATGGATTACTGAGATACCTAAATCTCAAATAATGATGGAAAAAATTAGAGAAAAGCTGAGGGGAAAGTTTTTCAAAAATTAAAAGAAAAAAATGGTTGCCATCTTCTTATACCCATAATCTTGGGGGGAAAATGATAAATAAAAAAATAAAATTATAAATAAAAAATATATACATAAAATTTTAAATAAAAACATTAAATATATTAAAAAAAAATTGTTTTAAAAAAATATATTAACATTTTTAATACATTTTATTTCAGAAAAAAAAAAAAATTTAAGTAACAGAGGTTATTTCACTCTAAGAAACTGCATCCCAAAATTTAAACATAGAATACATCTAAGTCATACATTTTTTTTTAATTCTTTCACTTAACATTTTATTCTACACTACCTACAAGTAAACCAATTTTCAGAAAAATTTACTGCAATTTTCAAAATACTTGCATCCCTTCACGTTGAATTGCTCTATTGTGGAACAGTAACTTAAATGCATGCAGCAGTGCTTTCTTTAAGTGAATATTCTGACTGACACTAAGTTTCCCTTCTTTCCTCATTTTCCATACTCACCTTCAGCGCTTCTATTGGATTCGGTGCTGCATAATCCTCCATTGTGGCACTTCCACCACCAACACCATTGCCACCAGTAGCACTTCCATTGCCGCTACCATTCTCAGGATGCTCCTCGATACGTCCCTCCATGGAGCCACCAAAGCGATGTACCATTTGTGCCATTCTCGCCGAAGCGCTAAAATCTTTCGCCAATGGTGAACCACCTATCGTCGTGGCACGATGTCGTGGACTTTGCGTAACTGAACTGCTCTCGGAACTATAATCAGCTGCATAGTCGGTGCTCTCTTCAAGAAAATCACTGGGCGATTTACGACCACTACGATCCTTACTCTTCGCGCGATTCCAACGATGTTTCAGCGTATTGAAAAAGCCATGCGTCTTATGGAAGACACCACCACTACTGCTGTGGCCCGATCCCGAACCGCCACCACTGTGCGCTGTGGCGGCGCTTTTGGCACGTTTCGGCGATGTGCGTGGCGAATCACGTTCACCGTGGCAGTCGTGTCCATTCAATTCCGTTGCGGATTTACTCAGATGACGGCCTAGCCGTTGTGTGAGCTGCGGTGAACCATGCGGTGTGGCACCCTGTGATACTTGACCGCCGTTATTCGTGTAGGTTTGGCTGTATTGACCGCTCCCGGTTGGTAAGTCTTCGCTGTAATGGATACGCGCTAAAAGTATATGAAAAAGAGGGGAAAAGTACAGATGTGTATATAAATAGATAAATGGGTATACGATGAAGGCATTTGAAGGTGCTGAATTATTTCGTAACAGGCCTGAAGCGTTTGTGGGAAAAGCAATAAATTGGAAAGGGCTAAATTGTTTGCTAAAATATATGCTTCTCACAAGAACCATCAGCCAGCCGTTCGGAGGCGACATTAAATAAGGCAAAAAGAACATAGAAAAACACTGTATACTATTTTTGATTGGTTTTGTTTTTTTGTTCGTTTTTCTTTGTTTTCTCATTTATACTTTTCAAAATTATGTCTCAAGCCTTTTGCACTCAATACAGGCTCAGTTCACACACAAAGCAACCAATGTAAATGCTTTACTTGCTTGTTATCTCAAATATAGTCGAGCCCCAGACCATTTTCTTTATTTTTGCTTTCGTTAGTGTGCATTCTCCACTCATAAACTCATAACTCCGTTCTGTGGTAAATTTCGTTTGTTAACTTTGGAGTGAGGAGCTAATTAAAATCGTATTGCAAAAGTGTGGTAAAAGTTGAAGTGAGATTTGCAAATTGCTGAAAAAATCTTAATATTTCCTGAATGTTTGTTTACCGCACGATCTATCGTTTTTCCCAAACGTCTGAAGTGACAGACAGAGAAAGAAGTGGTCGTCCTCGTATGGTCCGAACCAGTGCAGCCATAAAAGCCGTTCGAGAAAGAATTCGTAGAAATCCTCTCAGAAGGCAGAAAATCATGTCTAGGGAAACGAATGTACCAACCAGATCCATGTCAAGACTAATTAGAAATTACCTCAACATGAAAGCCTTTTGTCGACAGACTCGACAGATGCAAGCAGATTCTTCGGTGGCACGCGGTCAACGGCCATGAAAATATTGTTTTTACGGATGAGAAGAAAATTTTCACTATTGAAAAAGTTTTTAATATGCAAAACGACAAAATCTATATAAAAAATATTGTTCCAAAGGAGCACCGTGGCCACCATCCAGCCTCCGTAATGATTTGGTGGGGAGTGCCTTGTAAAAGCGTTTTTGTGAAAAAGGAGTTAAGATCGGGGCAAAAGTGCAGCAGGAGGATGTCCTAGCAGGCGTGATGCAACATTTGAGCAGTAAGAGAGTACTGGAGAGCGTTGGATCTTCCAGCAAGATTGGGTTCCAGCTCATAAAGCAAAAACCGTCCAGCAGTAGCTAAATTCAATATTCCTGGGTTAATAGCCGCTGAAGGTTGGCCCAGGTCTGAATCCATTAGGCTACAGTTTGTGATCAGAATTGGAGAACATGGCCTGTCGAAACCCTCACAGAAATTTGGGAGAGTTTCAAATAATCTTTGGTTCGAGCAGTGACGTAAATATCTATGGAAACCGGGTGTGCTGCAATAGCGGAATGGCTTAATCGTTTGAAGGCTTGGGTAAATGCAAATGGACACCATTTCAAATGAAAGTTTACACTTTTTTTTTAAATATTTACATTATTAAGTGAAACTGACTTCAATAAAAAAAAGTATTATTATTTCATATCTATAACGGACTTAACTTGTAACAGAACTAACATGCAAACGAAATTTCATATATCTGCATTGAAAATAATAAAAGCAGAGATAGGTTAGGTTAGGTTGGTATGGTTGCGCAAGAGTACACTTGGACGAAGAAAGATTCGTCCTTTGTGATACCAATATGAAGGAGGTGAGGTGAAAGAGAAATCAGAGAAAGAGCGTCAACTTGTCCCACAATATGCGTTGCCAACCTGTTTTTTTGTTTTAATACCGTATGTGTACAGTTAAAACACAGCATAATTTTAGGCTGACTGCTGAGCCTACAAGCTTCTGTATAAAGCTATTCGCAAATTAAGAAAAGGCTATTCAATCATATTACTGTGCTCATCGTGGTATATTCGTAGTTTCGGATCTCGTAGAGTGATGTCATTGAATCCAACAGTAGTTTAGAATTGTTGAGTATTGTAAAACTTAATGGCAACCTTATTCCAACATATTTTCGAATTAATGCTATTTCAAAGACCATTCTCTTGATACTTGCATTTTGATATTTGCTGGTATTCCGTTCAAAGCTAATGGCGAAACTGCGTGACAGAATTTTGCATTAATATGAAAGAAATTTTTTTTTTTTTCAATTATAAGCAAGATTATCGTTTATTTTCATTTCTGTAAGCCAGAGTCGAACTTCACTTGTTTTCGAACTTCAATTGCAGAACATGCTTGTTCACGTTTAAATACTGAATTGATCTGATAGACTATTGTTTCGATAGGCCCATTTCCCATCATTATAGGTATGTTAGCAAATTTTATGTATCTCACTCCATTTTGCAGTTTGGAAATTTCTTCGCAAGAGAAACGAAATCACAAACACGCACTCCATTTTTATTATGAAAATATGAAGCTATGTATTTTATCTACAAATTATCCTCTTTTGCTTCAAGCTTGTTTCTTTGGCGGCATTTCAATGCCTATTCAATCAAGTGCTTTTGTTACTCGAGTGCCCTTATACTTAAATACGGATAAACCTGTACTTGGAAATCTGCAATGGCGCTACATTTTTGTCTTGTAAGAATGTGCTTCTGTTCGAACTACTGCATACATACATATGTGCCAGTATCATTTGGTGCCCAACCAAAATGCAAAACAATTGCTTACACAAAAAAAAAAAAGAAAATAACCAAGAACGCTCTCACATTGACGTGGCTATGGCTTTTGTGAGAGAAACATATGCAACCTTCTCATTCATTTCGCTTATGCCTTGTAAAGCATTTGTTTTGTGCTTGAATGGCAAGGTAGCCCATTGGTTATAATTGTGTAGGTGTACATATACGAGACCACATACAAGTATGTAAATACAGTTTCGGACACTCTAATCTGGACAAGTGCGTTGCAGTCGAAAATACTAATTCTGAACCAGCTTAGTAACAACTTTCTTTGCAGCTGAAGATATCGGTTTTTTTGTATACTTTTCAATGGCAGCCTTGGTATCAGCATTACATTGGACATTTTGCAAACTTGCACTGGTTACGCTAGAACTAGTAGAATTTCTTCCATCAAAAGCCAGCTCATAAACTAGAAGTGGTTAAAGCAGTTTGAGAATAAAAGTTACCGTTATATTTCTCCAACTCTTGACAGACCTATTGCTATTATTTTTGTAACAATTCCCGTTATTACATTTTACTAACTTTGACTTGCGGAGGACGTTTGTTTTGGAAATTCGGGTTATAAATGTTGAATGAAATACTTGTAAGAATGAAAGGCCAACCGTTCAATGTTTACATTTTGACAATTTATTAGCGATTGATTTCAAAGCATAAAGAATATTACTATTGTAAACACATGGTACCCTTCTATGACAGCGATGTATGGCAACTATAAGCGGTTGTCATCATATTTTAAAATCGTCAACGGCAGTGAAGGAACGAACGACGAGCTCGACGGTCACTAACGCATCTACGTACATATTTAACGTTAGTTTATTTTTGTATATATTTTTTTTTGCTAAAGTATAATTTGAAAGTGAGTTTATTTTTGTTTCGACGTATCGTGGCCATATTTACATAAGTAGAAAAGTAATAAGTGCGAAATTGGAAAATATTTTAAAGGGCGATCAGATTGGAGGTACTTTTTCCAGTAGCGTGTTTTTGACATATCACACGTGACTACTATCAAGCTAAATACATCATTTTTTCAGTCCGAAGAGGAGAGAATATTGCGGCTGCAAATGGGAGTTTTGCCGAATACCCGGAAGAATCGATTCGGCACTGATCTTAACAACTTGCTCTATCTTATGGCACTACTTGGGCGTTTTTACGCAAAGATTGGGGTTTGAAAGCGTATAAAATAAAACCAGTCCGAGATTTGAAACCGGCCGATCTTCCAAAGCGTCATAATTTCAGATATTGGGCTCTTCAAAAACTTGCCGAAGAGCCGCATTTTGGGACCCGAATTTCGTTCAGTGATGTGACCCATTTTTGGCCTAATGGCTACGTCAAGAAACTGAATTGCCGCATTTGGGCTGAAGTACAGCCATTACATGCATTGAAAACAACCGTTTGGTGCGGCCTGTGGGCTGGAGGAATCCTCGATGTTTCTTTGCGCCTATCTACATACAGAATGCAATATGTTTGGCCTCGACAAATTTACTTGTTTGACCTTTTTCAACTATCAGAAAAATAGTAGAAATTTGCTGCATGAAGAAAAACCAATGTCTTTCAGTACCTTCTCAAGTCTGGCGTTCGAAACTCTGCCTGACTGCTTTAGGTCATACAATGCAATTAACATACAACTGTTGTCTTGCTCAAATATCTCAGATTGAATCATATAGATGCCATCTTCGAGCTTCCCGTTCAGGTACACCGTCGACACGTCGAGTTGAAAGGGTAACTCGTATTCGGCCTCTACAGCCAACACCATTTTTATTGTAGCATATTTCAATACAGGTGAGAAAATTTCGTTGCAACATTTTGCCCCTAATCTTGCTTTGCCACCATAAGAATTTGTTTTCCCTGCAAACATATCTTGTTCTTCATGCACGATACCCGAACAATACAGGCTTGCCCATATTCGAAGGATCTTCAGCCATTTCGATGACTCTTTGGCAATCGACTAGGCTTGTCCCCAGGCAACAATCTTTGCGTCAATTGAATCTTATACGGGAATAAATGCAAATCAATGCGGATAATTCGTTGTAAATTGGTCCGAGCAACACCCAACTGCTGAGAACGGCGATTTTGGGATGTCCTTGGTGACGCCTTGGTCGGTTTTGATTTGGCCTCTTTGGATTAAAAAGAGCATCACCAGTCGAAAACCTTTCGTACAAACGTTTAATGGTGTTCTTAGAAGGCGCACTTTTCACATTATTTAATTTTTTATACGCACGTTGAGTTTTCACAATTGACTTCTTTTGTTGAATGTAAATTTCAACAATTTGGGGCGCTCGCGTGGCGTGCACTGTTCTATGGTAAAAATGATGGGTCCGTCGAATATTAGCAACGCTTTATCATTATTTGAAAGTACACTTAGGCACTGAAAATGAATATTCTTCCCATATCTGTTATGCCACTTTATTGTATTAGGAGCACGCGATAAATTACACTAATGTATAGTTTCTTTTATTACGTTTGCATTATTTCATTTAAGGGCTTTAAAAATAATATAATTATCATCCTTCTCTAACCTTGCACCACTACACAACTATAAGCAAATGCTGCCCGAAAACGTTTTTCATCAATTTTCGGAATTCAAATATCAAATTCATATGTAAATCTGGTTCGTACAAACAGTTCGTTAACTTGAAGTTCCACCTTGCCGATTTAATCGTAGCATCGTCAATACCCTTCGCTTTTCATAATATTTTTCCAGTCCCAACTCAATATTTTCACTATGTGCTTATTCTGACGAATATGTTTCTGTCAATACGAGTACACATTGACAACGTCGCGCCGCAGTCACCATACACAAGAATTGCGCTGCTGCCCTTTTCCTACTGTGAAAACTGTAAGCGACGTCTACTTTCCTTCTTCTTCTTTGCACTTCACAGTTAAAGCACTTGAAGCTTCGCTTTCCCCTATTTTTACCGTTTTCGTTTGCTATACTTGTTCTTTCCCTTGCTATACACCTGTTAGCGTGTTATTTGTTCTTTTCGTAGTTTTTATTCTAATTTTCTCGAAACGCGAATGCTTATGGATTTTCGACGTCGTTGTTGCAGTGGCTGGACAACTAGATTTTTTTAAATCTTTGAGCACCTGCCATATTTGTGAAGCTGTTTTTTTATGTGATTCAGGGTCGTTGCCTCTACGCACCAATTATTTTTCCGATTTCTTTATTCTTTTTTTTTTACTAACCAATCTACCGTTTTGCTGCTGTTTCTTCCGGCTCACCCGACTCCACCGACCATAAATCTTGCAGGCTGCGTATTTGTAAAAAACAAGTGTCTTAGTTGTTCGCATCAAGCTTTTCAATATTTAAATACAACTGCGTTAGTTTAGTTCACTATCTTTCCACAAAGTTACTGCACAACCAAGCAGTGGCCTGGGCCCATAACCTGTTGAATGAATACCCGCAAGAATTAAAAGCCGGCCTATCAATGTTTACAGTTGGCAAACTATTAGCTATTGATTTCAAAGTATAAAGAGTATTAACATAATTAAAAAAGGGAGATCTTCTCGCCATACCAGAAGCAGGCGCGTAGACAGATAGACTAACCCGAATACCTGCAAAATAACTGCACAAACGTGGCCCAATTTCAACAAATCCAGAGCTGACGAGTTGTTAAGAAAACCACGAGAAGACATTTTCAGAATTACGTGAACAACAACCGGCCACTGACCTTTGGGAGACCAAAGGCCAACGATGGATGTAGAAGCTGCAATCAAGCAGAATCTAAAGAAACAGTCTTTCACTATCTGTGTGAGTGTCCCAGTCTGGGTGCTCAAAGGTGAATTCTGAATGGTTAACATGGGCAGATTCATAGTCTAAGCAAGATGGGTCAACTAATAAAAATCACTGGTTCTATAAGTGGTGCCTCAAACTGACATTTTTATGCAATTGGCTCTGGGCTGTTTCAATCAGAAAGTAACAAGTTCGAAAGTCGGAAATATGTAAGTGTTGGAATCATTTAACAATAAAGTTTCTGGAATATATTGGGTATGGGATTAAGTTTCCGTCCTTTCTTAGCTAAAGTTACGAATTATTTCAACAATTAAATAATACATGATATTATGTGAAGCATGTGCCATTGGAAGCTACAACTTTACTCCACCTTTCAGCCAGCATACGGATTCCTATGACGGAAAATTCGAGTTCTTTCGACTTGATCCATTCATTGAGCCAGTTTGCGATGCTCTCGTAGGAAATGAACCGTTCTCCAATAAGAGCTGACTGCATTGATCGGAACAGATGGTAATCGGAAGGTGCAATGTCTGGGGAGTACGGCGGGTGCGACAGGGTTCCATCTTCAGTCTCTTTAAATATTTCTGGTCCGATTTAGCAACGTGTAGCCTGGTGTTGTCATGCAGCAAAATCAGTTTGTCAGGCCTTTTTCTTTGAGAGCTCGATTCAAACGCATTAGCTGCAGTCGGTAATGATCGTCAGTGATGGTTTAAGGAGTTCATAATAGATGGCACTATTCTGATCTCACTAGATGCACAACATAACCTTTGAAGCATGAATATTTTTTTTTTTGCTGTCGATAGATTTGGTTCACCTGGCAGGCTCCAATTTTTTCGACCCTTAGGGTTATCATAATAGATCCATTTTTCATCGCTAGTGACGATGCGATACAGAAAACCTTTTTGCTTTCTGCCGTTCAAGAAGCATCTCAAACGACACCAAACATCTCTCAATATCCCTCTCCTTCAATTGATGTGGCCCCCAGTTACCTTCTTTCTGAACCATTCCCATCGCGTGCAAACATTTACCAATGGTTGATCTGTCAACATCAAACTCTTTAGACATATAATCAAGGGTTCGACATGCGTCTTCATCCAATGATTCATGTAGTTGAGGAACTTCGTATTTTTTCGGTGCCCCTTCCCGATCTTTATCACTCACGTCAAATTGCCACTTTGTGAGCGTCGAAACCACTCTTTACAAGTTGTACTTTATAGAGCGTGATTAGCGTAAATATTGATCAATACGAGTATACCACACGTTTCAGCTGCACTTTCCTTTAAAAGGTAATAATGAAGCTTGACTTCCCGCAAATACTGTTTTTTTCGGAATGAACGTAGACATTTTTGGCGGCAGATAAAAAAGGATCTTTACGCTTCAAACGAATATCAACTACTGCGATCGAGACCTCACATATACATACATACACCTTCAAATCACCAGTATATTACTAGAGCGAACACAAAAATAGTATCAGCACAGGCACCTCTTTAAACTGTTATTTGGTGGTACTTAAAATATTTGGTTTTGGGTTTTTTTTGCGAGTTCAAGCCCTTTATTAAAATAAAAGTATTAAGCAAAAGATACACGAAAAGTAATGCCTTCAGTAATGCATCTAAGCAGTGCAAATTTTTATGACCGCAACTGTATTTTCATAAGAAAGTAGTGACATCCACTCGACATACACACACATATGCATATTTACTCTTAGGTAATAACTGCTTTTATGATAATGATGTAGTTGTTCTTAGTGGCTTGGTCCAAAATTTACCTTTCGGCTTTAATTTCTAAAATGTGCAATTTTCTTACATTTTAGTATATTAGTTTCTACATTTTCTGAAATATCTATAATGGAAATTTAAAATAAACGACTTAAGTGTTCATTGCAAGAGTCCAGTGAAAAATCTATACTTGGAACATTTTTGTAGTACACTAATTTGTTATATTTATATATATTTGCGGATGCAAGGGGATACTATATTTATGCACATATACACACACATATATACAAATATTGTTACTAGAAAATGCTTCTTCTTCCACTTTCTAACTTGGCATGAGGCCAGCTTACATTCTAATGAGACTTGAGCATCGCTACAGAAATGACCTAAGAAGTGTTTACTTTTTAACAAATAATGCAGCGAATTCTTGAATTAGTAGGTATTTTAGTATGTGTTGGTTCTAAATTCTATAATTCCCTAGAACTGGGGGTTTTTAGCTTTAAATTCACAACTTCACAACTGAAAATTAGGAAAACACAGACAATTAACAATAAGAATGGCTTTATTGTTTTTCAAAATTGTCTCCTTGGAAGTCAATATACTTCTGCATTTGCTTGAACGCACTTTTGCACTCAGAAGTGGATACCTCCAAAGAGAGGAGTTTAAAAGTTTCAACAGCTTCTTCAGGCGTTGAAAAAAGTTGGTCTCGTATTTTATTTTTGATGTTGGGAAACTAAAAGAAATCATTAAGTGCCAAATTTGGACTGCAAAGCGGATAACTCATTAACTCGAGTTTTTGAGTGTTCAAAAACTCTCTGCCATCCGCCGATGCGTGAGAGCTTGCATTGGCTTGGTAAGATGATTCATCTTCGGCTTTCCTTAATTTTTGGAAAACTTCTGACAAACAAATGGCTGTCTAGCACTCAGAATTTAATATTTTTAGTTTCTATTTCTCTAGTAGTACAGTTGCGACTTGACCAAATTTACTGAAACAAATCGGCGACAATTTGCTTTGAGGTGCTTCTTCCACGAATAACTTTTATTGTATGAACCTCATCGTGGAACGCCCGGACTGTCGGTTGCTGTTTAGTTTTTGGCTTATCCAAGACTGCTCGCCTGCTACGATGTCACAGGTGTGGTTTGAACCTCTGCGGCTGAATTGTTTCAACATTTCTTTTCACCACCAATCGACATAAGTACGTTTTGGGCAATTGCCAAATTATGTGGTATCCAAAGAGAACAAATCTTATTGACGACCAATTGTTCATGCAATATTCAACGTGTGCTGATCCCACTAATGTGCGAGGATGCCTCTATCAGGCGATATGCCATATGACGATCTTGCGTTATCAATTGTATGCACAACATCGATTGTTTCTGAAAAGAGTCTTGAAAGAATCGGTGGGCGCATTGGAACTCGTTGTACCTTCGTTTCATTATACAGGGTGGGCCATATAGCGTTTGCTTTTTGAACCACCTATTTTTTTGAGAATGGTAACACAAATGACATGTCATAATTTACTTAAAGGTTTGACATTTACGAAATGGGACGCTATACGCTTGAACAAAATTGGGAAATATTGAAAACCTATTTCCAAAGTGGTGAGTCTTCTTCTTCTTCCGCGGTTACAGTAAATGGCGAGCGTTACTATGACATGCTCAATGAGTTGTTTCCAAAAATTGAAGAGGATGACATGGACGACATTTGGTTTCAACAGGACGGTGCAACTTGTCACACTGCCAAAGTTACATTCGAACTTTGGGCTACCGTTTTTGAATTCCTATATCAATTGGCTGCCTAAGAGCTGTGATTTAAGCCCGTTGGACTATGCCTTGTGGAGAGCCGTTAAGGACAAATGCTATGCGAACCATCCAGAGACGATTCTAATAGTGGTCGCCGCTCGGCAGGCAATGGCAAACCTCCGAGTGTTTTTTGGCATAAAAAAGCTCCTCATAAAAAAAAATTTACCATTTGTGGAACAATATCAAGACCTACACCACAAATTGGAAGAGAAGCTCGGCCAAGCACCTAACAGAAGTGTACGCGGCAACTATTTATATACAGTAGAGCGCCGATTATCCGAAACAATTGGTGCAGAGGGTGTTCGGATAATCGATTTTTCGGATAAACGAACATTTGCCAAATTCCAGTTCTTTGTTGAGGGTAGGGTAATAAAACATGTCATTGGATTAGGAATACATATTATGTATGTAATGCTTTTTAATGATACTCTAGAGTACAGTACATATTATGAATAGTCACATTTAAGTAGGGATTGAACACACGGTACATAAATACATATATCTAAACATTTTTTAATAGTAAAAAACTTATCTAAAAAAAAAGTCGAACATATATGTTTGCTTAAGTTTTGAGACTCGTTTTTTTGCCGCCAAATCCCTTAGGCGTTTTAAAGACTGCACAGAATCGCATTCGCCTTGGTGTCCCAACCATTTAATAGCAGTCTCAAATCATTTAAAGGCTTCTTCATTGGACGGACATTTTTCAGCTGAGACGATGTCATCACTAATTTCGTCTTCATCGTCGTCATCTTCAGGAACTTGCACCTGTGCTATTATATCGTCGTCTGTCAACAATTCGTAGCCAGGATCATCCTCGTCAAATTCTAGCCATTCATGCACGTTTTCTTGGTCACATTCTTCAAATCATGAAACCTCTTTCATCAGCTCAACCATTTCTGAAACAAAGTTTTCATTTGTTGGTTCTTCAGATGTAAGGCTAGCTTTGGATTCAACTGCCGGACAAAGCTTATTCCAGGATTTCTTTAGAATAGTCGCTTTGACATAAGCCCACGCTTCTGCTGCCATGTAAACAGCATCCTTCAACTTAATATCTTTGTAGATTTGAAGAATTGTTTTATCTTCGTCTTGGCCGATTAGTACACTACGAAGCAACGTTTTTCTGTTGTAACGTTGGAAGGCTTCGATCACCCCCTGGTCCGTAGGTTGAACGACTGAGGTAACATTGGGTGACAAGAAAATCACCTTAAATTTTCCATCTTCTCTCTCAAGTGAAAGGTTTGAGGGATGACTTGGAGCATTATCAATCACTAATAAAACATTTCCAGTGTCTCCAGTTTCTATCTGATGGTTTCTAACCTCTGGAATGAATACAGCGTCATACCACTCGATAAATACTTGAGTGTCCATCCTGAAATTAATGAGAGATTGTCCAAACAAAACTGTCGGCGTCGGATGCGCGTTCGTTTCGCGCACGATAACACCACCGACGCTGTTATATTTAGGAACTGCAATACTAACTTAAATTCATAAAGCGCGTGACAGAAAGCAAGTATGTACATATGTACAACGCTGTTAATACCTATGAATCATGTTCTAAATATAACATGCTATCGATGAAGACACGGAAAATGCCATCATGACGTTCCCTTGCGTCGCTCTCTGAGTCATTTCTATTAAACGTTTCTATTTCATTTGTACATACTTTTTTTTATTCTTTATATCCGAAAAAGGCGTCATGTTTCCTTTCGGTTAACCGACGTTTCGAATGACCGGCTTTCGGATAATCGACGCTTTACTGTATTCTTAACAACATTTTGAGGACACAAAAACGATGATATGATCCTGAAATAATATTGTTCTCTATTGGAAATAGTGGTGACATTATTCTATAGTAGAATTTTACGAGGACAATTTTTGTGGGACATTTTAACATTTTTCAAGGATCACTAAGTCTCAAATGACCATTTAAATAGACTATTTGAGGATTTCCAGAAAAATTTTGAGCATTTAAATCCATTATCATTTAATTCTAGTACAATAAAGGGCAACTATGAATTGGCTCAAAAATGCGCTGATTTTTGGAAATATTTTTTTTTATATGGAAGAAGATACTTAACACCGTCATGGGCACAATTTTATACGAAAGTTGAAAGGGGCTACAAAAGTGCGTACCCAGAATTTTATTTTTAATTGGACGAAAAAGCTTGAAATTTTTATGCAAATTTATTGAATTTTCTAAAATTTTGAGTTATAGGGTTTTTGTTGTAATATCAATCATATTTTTACAAAAAAAAATTATGCATCAATACTTATTTGTGAATTTTGTATTTCTACATATCATTAAAACACAGCAAGTATTACAGGGTGGTCGACCTAGCATTTGAAATTTAATTCGGATATAAATAAAAGACACTTGAATATTTTCCAATGAAATATTAGTGTGAAATCCGTTATTTCCTCGGCAAATGGCTATCGTGATCCATATTTCGTAAAGTATCGATGAATGAATTTAAAGTTTATGCTCGTTGTCAAGATGACATTTCACACTTGTTTCATTAAGTTGTGGGTTGCAGGGTGTGAACAATGGAAGTCAACAAAAAGAAAATTCGATATATTTTACACTTTTTCTTTGATAAAGGCGAAAATGCCAAGCCGCTAAAATTGTGAAAGGTGTTTATGGTGCCGATACTGCAACAGTTAATTATGGGCAATGCCGTTCAGGCATTTCTGATGTTCAAGAAAATGTCGAAAATATGGATAAAATCACAGAAATAATTAAAGTTGACCGCCCAGGAGCTAAATACCGACCATAAAACAGTTTTAATCCGTTTGTTTAAAAATTGTGCGCAAAAAAATGAATTTATTTTCCCCCAAGAGTAAACCTTCAACTACTTCAACGGCTGGCTTTACAGGAGCATGTATTGAGATACCGTTACTTGCAAGAATGATAGAAACAAGATTGCGCCCATTAGAGAGTGCGTGACGTCACATTGACTGAGTTGTGCAGTGTTGCCAACCATTGCTCCTCGCAATAAATTTAGCGCTTTTTATATATCAAAATGAGAACATTTTTAAGTTTGGTGTTTGTTTCTTATTTTTAATTTAAAGCTACCGAAACTATAAGTTAAAAAAACTATATTATTAAACCAAAGAAGGTTAAAAAAGGTCACTCTGAGAAGATTTTGTGCTAATGAAAATTTGTTGATTCTTATAAAATTTGATATTTTGAAAGTGTAAATTTAATTTTTTGCTCCTTTTAAGATTATGCAAGAATATTAAATGTTATTCGCTCAACTCTTCTTAACATTGAAAAGCTTTTTCTACATTTTAAAAAGCGTTCCAATTTACTTAATGCGAATTAAAACCAAAGAGGTGCTCAATCCTTAGTGGGACATATGGCATCAAGAGGTGTATTCATAGTTAAAATAAGCAAACAAATACAGAAAATACTGAAAAAACCATTTTTACAAAAAGAGTACCTTATCTTGTTACATAACCTCAAATATAGCAAAAATGTCGTTCTCTTGGCAAAAAACTCCTAAATTAAATTGTACATAACTATAATACATTACATACAAACTATACATTTATTTAAAAAACGCATATTTTAAAGACAATTTGTCACGCATACAAAGTTCTTTAAGCAGTTCAATAAAAATTTGGTATTTTAATCTCTTTAAATGGGCATTTTAGTGCGCTTTTATATCCAAAGCTAGCAAACACTGCAGTAGCGAGAGAGAGAGTTGACTGCTGAAAGGAGAAGAATACCAACAGTAACCGCAAGCGGGGGCAATGCGACCAGATGTTGAAAAAAAGTAAAGCTAAATAGAACTGAGTGAATTATTGAACTAATTAAAAAAAAAATGTATATTTTACAAAATTATAAAAATTACTTTTAATTAGAACAGGCTACAAAAATGTCATGAAGAAAGAACTAAAACTCCGAGACTGAATATTAATAAACATGCTAAATCAAGTTACGAAAATGGTAATATGGTCATACTGGTGCTAAAATGACGTAACCTCTCGCAACTTGTAAGCCTCTTATTAACGACGCATTAATCAGTTCTGCAAATCAATGGTGGATTAGCGTTAACACCTGTGAAAGGTGTTAAGGCTAAATCTACGTCTGTCCAAGAGTATTATAAAATTGAGTAGACTTCAAAATAGAACCTTAGTAGGGGCCCTCACACGGCATTGTCTCAGAGGAAATCATGCAAGGAGATTAGGCGTTTACACGCATGACTTCTGTCGTAGCTGCAGAAATGAGCAGGAGTTGGAAACAATTCAACACCTTCTTTGCACATGCCCAGCTCTAGCCAGAAGCAGGAACCGAAGTTTAACGAATATACGAATACTTCTTAACGAATAGAGATAATCTATAGATTTTAGGTATCAACAACCTTTTACGCTTTGTCAAAAGCTCAGGATGGTTCAATATGGAGAGGGAAGTGTAGCCCAGTCCCCGCGGCTTACAACGGACCTATCTCATGGTTTAAGTGACATCGTTGTCTCTATGTGCGATGTGGCTGGCTAAAGTAACGGTACCACGATAGGCACCATCTCATTATTCTTTCCATCCAGTGAATTTGACAGAATCAGCTGTTGAGTTAACGTTATGGAGCTTTATTCACATTGTCTTGCTTACAAGCAACTTTTTTCTTTCTCTCCTATTTTCCATTATTTTCATTGTTTCTACTGAGCTGACCTAACTTTTTACTTTTGCTTACAAAACTTCTCTTTTTTGCTGTTCTATTCATCGTTCTCTCACACCACTCATCAGAAATTCCATCAGGCCAAAGTTACGCTCATCTTTTCACTTCAATGAGCGCAATCTTGTACTCCTTCATTCCCTCAGACATAATTTATCTCATTAAGGTACATAGGTATATATCAATTAATTTGTATTGTTATTTATTATTCATGTATACTTTCTTTTCGTTTTTCCTTTCGCTACTAAAGCCATGCTTTTTACCTGGATGAATTTTGTTGGGCCTGCAGCAAGCACAAAACGCAGCAGGACATTTGAGTGTTTTTTTGGGTTTTTTAGGCAATACTTCGTCTGCCATACAAACGTTTGGATGTCAGCATTAAATGTAGATTTATTGGCAGACGCTATTATTTATTATTGCGTCTATGTGATTAGCATTGACTGCGGCACGACTATTAAGACGAAACATATTAGTTCGAATTTTTTTTTTTCATTTTTTATATGCTTTGAGTAACTTTTCATTTTGTATCTCTCACTTTGTAGGTTTTGGTTTTCTTATTATTGAAAAAGTTTATTCCCTCATAAAACAGTTCATTGTATTTTATGTCTCTGAAATGTCAAAGTTGGCCAATAACTTTTTTAAACTCTTGGCCACAAAGCTTTCAATTTATGTACGTTCGTGAAATGGCAGGAAACATTCTGGTGTTGTGGTTATATTTATTTGCTGTTTATATTTATGTTGTATATGTTTTGAGTTCGTTGCGCATTTCACAACAATAAATCCGTGCACTTACATGTAAGTAGGTATGTAAATATGAACTTTTTATTGGAATATGTGCAAATTGGAGACTGCAACCGAATCGTGCGTAGATACTTAAACAGCCCGCGAAGGAACTACAGCACCTTAACATGTTCACCAGTTTTGTTAATTTCTTGCTTTTTTGTTTTTGAAAGTACATTGTTTTTTTTTTATAAAAGCATCGCCATTGCCTAACAAAAATCATATATGTGCATATGTAGATATTGTAATAGGTCTATGGATAAGTTCGTGCGGTTTTACAACAGATGGCGTAACTTGATTATTATTCCATCGATCCACATTTCCAAACATTCATTGGAGAGCTACTGTCGTAAGGCACAAACGTCAGTATAAGTTTTTTATTTGAAGCGTAAACAACAATATTTTTACCACACTTGAAAATGTCGAATTTCGTGCCAAATAATGTGTTTTTGCGGGGAATTCTTCTTCATTATTTTAATATGAAGAAAAAAGCAGCCGAAAGTCATCGTATCTTGGTGGAAGTTTATGGTGAGCATGCTCTAGCTGACCGAACGTGCCAGAAGTGGTTTGCACGCTTTAAAAGTGGTGATTTTGGCCGCGCCGCCAAAGTTCATGGATACCGAATTGGAGGAATTGCTCGATCAAGATCCGGCTCAAACGCAAGAAGAGGTTGCAAAAACTTTGGGAGTTGATCAATCAACCATTTCCAAACGTTTAAAAGCCATGGGAATGATCCGAAATTCAAATTTCGAAAAAAAACCGCACGAACTTATTCATAGACTTATATATATCCAAATTTCAAACCACATACAAACCTTTTAGACAAATTTGGGTAGGCAGTTTTATAGTCTATTGATATTTATTACAATAAAGCTCAAGTTTAAAGTGGCCCAAAATTCTAGCTGATATTTGATAATTTTTCCCCTTACAGTGTTTCGTATTTTCTTCATATAAGCTGTGCACAACATTCTTTTTATTTGGAGAAAAAATTATCAAAAATCTACTAGAATTTAAAGTCACTTCAAAGTGCACTTTTTCATATTAAAATTTCTTAGTGTAAGCAGTAAAACAAT